>NC_071261.1:33320791-33620791 GCF_023375685.1 Ictalurus furcatus
AGTGTGCTCCATAAAACATCATCACGCAACAGTACATGTCGTTGTCTAGCTTTAAGATGTTCAGTAAATAAATCAGTGTGAATGAATGAGAACATTCTAGTGCTTTCCCTACAAAGGATAAACTCAGCTGTTGGGTTTAGTGGTGTTTTTATTTCAGATCACATAATGAATTTGTATGAATTTTCGCTGTCCTTAAGACTTGAGCTCTAATTGTTACAAATGTGCAGGTGTGGGAGCATTTCTTTACTGGTACTTTCAAATAAAAATTCTCTTCTAGTGGTCACAAGGAGTTAAATGACATATCAGCAGCAGCTGGGTAGAATTTACATTCAGGTTCAAAAGTCCTGGATTCAAAACTCCCAAGAGTTCATGACCGAAAAAAAAACCTGATCAAAAAAACAGAAATAGTTTTTATAAGTTATATTCCAGCATTTTTACTAACCAAAAGAAAAGTAAGTTTTCCTCAAGTTGTCTAACTTCAGGGAAATGAAGGATTATATTATATGACCGTGTGAAGATGTTCGGAAGTATCACTGGTGTTATATTTTTTGCTAATTTTTTGCTAAATCGCTACTCAGGAGGGTGCGTTTGTCAGTCATTAACACCACCCTGGGGCTCTTCTCTCCGTGGAGCACATCGGTCAGGAATAAAGCAGGGTCTCTTTCTCTGAACTTCTCTCCTAAAAGGACCCATCCAGATGAAGACGAAAAACTCAGTGTCCTTTAATTCAGCTGTCACTTTTCCACGCGCATGAGAATGAGCCGTGTGTCAATCCCGCCATTGTGGCATTTAAGACAAAGCAGGAAGAGCTGAGGTTTCTCCAAGGGATTTAAAATGTGAACCGTCATCGCCAGGGGCAACGGGGCCTAGTTAATCAGTGCAGGACACACACACACACACACACACTAGGCGCCTGGGGGCGGGAGGAGTGGGATGGATGATGGATCCGGTTGAGCGCTCGGTTAGGAAGTTGTGGGAAGCTGGGAGGAGGGAGAGTTTCCTCTGTGCATGAAAGATCCTCATTGTCTGTCCATCACTTGTCGGTTGAAGGTGTCTTTTTCCTTCAGCTTTTCGTCAGAGCCTTCCATTTCCTTTTCCATTGGCTTTCACATTTCTCGTTCACGCTGAGAGGTGGAGCGCGACAGGAGCTTCTTCTTGCTAAGTCAAGGTGGCAAGTGTGTCGCTAAGGCATGTGGCAGTGATCAGTTATACGAGTATGGTGATACAATACTGATATCTTGATTAATTACACTTCTGAAAGCATTACTAAACACCAACAGGCACCAATAATCTCAATCTCAGACCAGAGTTCTCCATTAAACTCCAACGTTCCCTACCAAGAACCATCAAACACCAAAAAACACCAGCATTCTCCATTAAACACCATCATTCTCCACCGAACACCATACAACACCAGCATTCTCCATTAAACACCATCATTCTCCACTGAACACCATAAAATACCAGCATCCTCCATTAAACACCATCATTCTCCATTAAACACCATCATTCTCCACTAAACACCATCAAACACCATGAAACAATGACCCTTCCCATTAAATGCCAGCATTCCCCACCAAACACCGCCGAACAACATGAAACACCAGCATTCTCCATGGCTGAGGCATGTGGCAGTAATCAGTTATTCAGTTACGATGACGTGATATCCATATCCCAGTTGATTGCATTTCTGAAAGTTAATTAAATTCAACACAAAAAAAAACACAGACATTCTCCATCATCCCCCATCAAACAACGACGGTCTCTATGAAACACCAGCGAACGCCATCAAACAGCAACATTCTCCATCAAACAATAACTTTCTCTAACAAATACCAGTTGGTGATTAACACTAACCAAGAAATACCATCATTCATCATTAAACACCCCAAATACCACAGAACACCAATAAACATTATAATTCACCATCAAAAACCAACATTCCCCATTAAACATCGCTGCTGAGTTCTGGATGGTGATTGGTCAGAAGGTGTTGATTCATTTTCTATAACAGCAGCTCTGACAGTAGTGTAGCTGCAGGTCAGAGGTTTACATTAACTCACTCAGTTTAATACATTATCGTTTCTATAGCAACGGCTCGTTCACATGGACTTTGTAAACGGAATAAAATGGGTAATCGTGGACATGGTGATGTTTTCTGTAAGTTTATGTATGATTTATGGAAGGAGAATTCAGCAGCATTGTGGTGAAGTTATTTCATTTTGGCAGTCATTGTGACAGGTTAATATCGAGTCACGCCTACTTTACTCCTGATCCCGTCCCCATTTGCTTCGTCCCTTTGTTGCCTTTAATTAGTTGCCTGTGTGTGTGTTACACCACCTTGGAGAGTGAAGACCTCTCTGCTGTCACTTCGTGCCTGAACGATGACGGACGATGCAGTGGGAAAAGGTGGATCTCTGGCAGGAAGTGTGTGCCAATCTTTCTGCTCCCCTGCTCAGCTGATAAGAGCTCGAGTGTTTTGATAACACCGACCTTTTAAACCAATCAGCCTGTTCGAACCGTTTATTCTGCTGGACAAGAACAGGTCACGTCCATCGTGCGTGTCAAAGGTAGATGTTTTCACACATCTAAATGCCAGATGTTTGAACTACACTAAAAATGTAGAAAGTCTTTCTCGTGTGTGTCTCGAGAGTTCCTCAGCTGTCAGTTTATTACATAATTACACTAACCATCACGAGGCGATATGAAGCACGGCTGCACTTTTGCCCCCCGTTTAGATAAAGGCTGGATTTGGGCACAACTGGCTTTGGCGTTGTAAAATGCAAACTCGGGTTCATCTGCAGGTCTTCCGGTTTATTGCCGCTCACGTCGCATTGTGGCTCGCAAACGCTTCGTCTCTCTCCATTCTTCCCCCAGATGGAGTTTTCTTTGCCTTTTATTTATTCAGTTTATTACCTTTTTGACTTTGTTATTTTTGGAGATTGTGTGTGTGTGTGTGTGTGTGTGTGTGTTGGTACTAATGAAGCTCGGGTGCTAAAATTTCCATTATCTTCTCGAGTACAAAGCAATAGATCTAATACATATTAAGATATTTGTTGACTACAAAAAATGCAGTACAATACGATAAGATTCAATACAATACAATAAGATTCAGTATAATACGATAAGATTTGATACAATAAGATACGATGAGATTCAGTACAATACCATAAGATTCGATACGATACGATAAGATTCAGTACAATACGATAAGATTCGATACGATACGATAAGATTCAGTACAATACAATAAGATTCAATACGCTACGATAAGATTCAGTACGATACGATAAGATTCAGTACGCTACGATAAGATTCAGTACGATACGATAAGATTCAGTACGATACGATAAGATTCAGTACGATACGATAAGATTCGACGCGATACGAGAAGATTCGACACGATACGATAAGATTCGACGCGATTCGATACGATACGATAAGATTCGATGCGATACGATAAGATTCGATGCGATACGATAAGATTCGATACGATACGATAAGATTCGATGCGATACGATAAGATTCGATGCGATACGATAAGATTCAGTACAATACGATAAGATTCGATACGATAAGATTCGATACGATACGATAAGATTCGATATGATAAGATTTAATATGATATGTTAAGATTCGATACGATGCGATAAGATTAGATACAATACAACATGATAAGATACAATTAGATCAGGTGCAATACGACAAGACTCGAAATAATATGATACAATTCGATGTGATGCGTTAAGATTCTGTATGATATGCTAAGTTTCGATACGACACGATAAGCTTCTATACGATACGTTAAGATTCAATATGATACAATAAGATTCTATATAACACAATACAATAAGATACGATACGATACAATATGATAAGATTCGATACGACATGATAAAATTTGATGCGATACGTTATGATTCGATACGATACATTGAGATTTGATATAATACAATACAATAAGATTCGATTCGCACAATAAGTTACCATACGTTAGGATTCAATAGTATACAATAAGATTCGATATGATACGTTAAGATTCGATTGGATAAGCTACAATACGAAACTATAAGAGACGATACGTTAGATATGATATACGATACTCTACAAGCCAGAACTTTTCCTTGTTAATAACTGCTGCTGACCTTTTGTCCCTCTGCAGGACTCGGTTGAAGGTTAAAAGGCGTGAGAGCACAGCAAGGTCAGTGCTGCGCTCACACAAAAACTGCTTGTGACCTTTAATGAATTGACTCCACCAACCCACACACACACACACACACACACACACACACACACCTCCCAGCCCCTAAGGTTTATAACTGGACCCTAAACTTCCCGTGGCTTAATGATGATGACTTCTTCATCTGCCCAAATGCCCTCCTTTTGTTCCCCCTTAAACCCTGACTAACCCTAACTATACCCCCCACCCACCCCTTCTACCTGCCCCCTCCACCCTCTCCCTTTACACTCAGTGGGGGCTAATCCTCTCCTACTGGCTTTTCTTCTATCTCTCTTTCTCTCCCTGCCGCTCTGTTTCTCCGTATCTCTCTCGATATATATCTGTCTTGCTCTCTTCCTCTCTCTCCATGCCTCTCTCTTATCTGTCTGTCTCTTTCTTGCCTCCTTCCTCTCTCTCTGTCTGTCTCCATCTCGCTCTCTTCCCCACTATATCTGTCTCCCTCTGTCTTTCCTCTCTCTCTCTCTCTCTCTCTATCTCTCTCTCTTCTGATCTCCTCCCTACTCTAAGCTCATTTGCTCCTCCTTTTAAAAGAATTTGCACTTCAGCACCCCAGCATGCACCCTGTGTGTGTGTGTGTGTGTGTGAGAGAGAGAGAGAGAGCGAGAGAGAGAGAGAGAGAGAGACTCTTTAATAGGCAAATGAAGGTCCCAGCACCAGTCCTACCACACTGGCATCTCCGCGGCGGTGTGTGTTTCTGTGTGTTTCCGCAGGTTTGTTGTTTCTTGCGTCGGTTGTGTGAAACGTGCCGTTAAACACCTCTCCTCTCCTCCCACACAGCTGATACTCATTTGTCGAAGCATTAAAATCACGTTTCTTTAAACATGGCATGTCACCCTTGACTGTACGGTTATCGTTGTTGATGTTTTTTTTAAGGATAAAAGTTTATTCGCACCACAGATCGAGGCATGCGATGACGGTTATAAGCCGAATTCAGCCGGAATTCATAAAACTGACGTTTATGTTTGTTATACTAATATAAACGAGACTTAAAGTAGGACTAAATGTAATAAATTCCAACAACACGGTTTAATCTAGGCACAGGCCTCGTCAGAGTCTTTAAAACCGACCCGTCTGAACTCGTTTCTGTTATTGCTAAAGCATTCAAATCTAAAACAAATACCAAAACAAAAAACAAATACATACAACAAATCTGCATTTCGAAACTCATGGCCCATGATGTCTGTTAGATCAGTGGGAGCCTCAGGGTCGGACTAAATTATAACTTCGCTAGTGATTCCTCACAAAAAAGACATATATATTTAACCAATTTGGCTGGTAATGTTTGTAAAATGTATTTATTATATATATATATATATATATATATATATATATATATATATATTTTAAATCCTCAATCCTGTACTAAATTACAATACGTTTCACTATTAGATTTGTTTTATTGTTATTGTTATTATTATTTATTTGTTTGTTTATTTTTGTAAGGTAGGCTGATGTAGACATTTGGTCTGAACGAGCACGTAACATTTTAGCAGATTACTCCAAATCCTACCATTTAGTAGTAAGTTCTCTGTTCAGACTTCATTAATTCCATTCATAATGATTCGTAGATCAGTTCCACGGCCCAAAAAGTTTAACTAAAACATTACCTAATAACCTGATAATAATAATAATAATAATAATAATAATAATAATAATAATAATAATAATAATATAAATAAATAAATAAATAAATGTCTCTAGATTCAGACTTAATTTAAACCCATAAACATGAACTAATGGTTGTTTACAGATTTTTTGAGTGTGTGTGTGACTAAAATCCATCATTAAAAACTTAATTTAGACGTCGGCTCCATGCTAATTCATAAAACTGACATTAGTATTAGACTAGCGATAAACCAACGCATCATTTCAGCTCTAACTCTAATAAGTAAACGGTTTCGTTTCATTTAAATCCATAACAAACCATAATCTCCAGGTTCTTTAATAAATTGTAACATTAAATACTTCCTTTAGACACTAACTCCATCCTAATCCATTAAAACGGACTTTAGTTTTAGACTAGCGGTAAATCAGTGCTGAAAACACCTCCAGCAGAGACAGGAGTCCCTCAGGATGTTCAGTATAATAGTAAAACTCCAAGGTTTGGACGCAATAACAATCAGTAAAGGTTTTAATTTCAGAGTTCACTGCAAAAAAAAAACAACAACAAACAAGTCTTAACAAGTGAGAATGTGTAGAATATAGTCAAATATATATAAATATATATCTCCTATTATACAATTACAGCAAACCAAATATACGATTATTAATTCAATTAAATACCATTCTAATATTAAACCATTTCTGTCGGCAGATTGTTTTTCTTTCCTTTCAAATTTAAAGCATTTATTTCTAGAAAAATGCTACGTAAAATTAGCTTAAAATTCGAAAATGTGTCAAACTTGAAAAGTGTAAAAGTGCAGGTTTTATAAACAGGTTTAATAATCTCATATTTTGTTATGAGATAGTACTCTCATGAAGCCAAGACGTTAGCTAATGAGCCCAATATTCCAGATGTTTTCAGCTCTTTATTTAAGTCCACAAATGAACCGAAATTGAGTTTGTTTGAACTAAACTTCATTTAGGCTCCGGCTCCGTCCTGATCCTCGTCACTGACGTCGGTCTGAGGCTAATTCACAGTAAATATTTACTTTATGAGCTGTTAGGTCGAGCTTGCGATGTGATGCGAGTCCATTAACTAGCTCGTAATGTTTAATTAGTCGAACTGTGGACTGAAATGAAAGCTAATGAAAATCAGGACCGCTGTAAAGTTTCCAGTCGGGGATTTAGGCATCACCCGGGTCTTAAAGATGACTGAAAGAAAAAGCTTTTAACCTGGAAGCTTCCGGCAACACTCGGGACAGGGAAATGAAAAGACAGAGAAGAGAAAAGAGCGAGAGGAAGCTGTGTTTAGGACAAAGCAGCACCGCTCCACACGCTGACAGACGGAGAGGACGTGTCTCTGTCATCTGTGGCATCATTTCTCAGGCAGGGACGCTTCCCTTTGTGTGCAGCAGGAGAAAGGATGAAGGACGGAGGATGAAGGATGGCCTAGAGGCCGGGCCGCTCCCCGACCGGTTCTTTTGTTTTACAGAAAGACTCTTTTTCACTGAAAGAAACCTCGGCTTTGTTCTCCGCTTTCTCTGTTTCCATCCTTTCAGCCCAAGAGTCCACTGTCATGAGCTTTTACTCCTGTGAGAGATGACTGGTGCAGCTGATATATTAGATACAAACACAATTATACTCATTCATTTCATTAATAATTGTTTCATGTGGTTGTATTTATTATTAATCAATCAATCAATCAATCAATCAATCAATTAATTAATGAAGTTTCACAAAAACAGTTGAAAAGAAAAAATCAGTATTAATATCAACTGCATCAATCTGAGATAATCTGGGTTTATTTCTTGCTTTCTTTCTTTCCTTTTTTTTTGGGAGTGGGGGGGTGAACAAAAAAGTAGCGCTGGGGTGTCCTAAACAAACTTGTTTACCTACACACCCAAAACTGGCTCTAAATAAATAAGCAAATCCGCCACAGTTGGTTTAAATCAGACCGTATGGTTCTTCTCACCCGAGCCCAAATTGCTGAACCTGTATGGCAGGCGGCCTCGACAATTAACCCCCTCTCTGCTCCACCTACCCCCCAACTACCCCCCTGACACACACACACACACACACACACACACACACGCACACACACGCATGCCCCCCCCCCCACTCAGGCTCATTAATGCCGTAATTCCAGCTCATCTGGAAGCTTTGTGCTCCTGCGAATGGCAGAACTCTCCCATCCGGATCCCGCTCGGGCCTCATTTACATACGCACTGGAGGGATGGAACACGATACACACCTCACACACACACACACACACACCCACACACACAGGATTATAAACGCCTCTGTTCTTAAAGTTACTGCTTAAGCTTGGACACTGGAGACTCCTTCCATAAATGTTACATATGCGTCACCTTACTTCTAGAAAACTTCACCTTATTCTGTTTGTTGCTATGGAAACGACAGTGTATTAGAACGAGTGCATTAATATAAACCTGCGCTTCTGTCAGAGCCACTGTTATAGGGAATTAATCAACACCTTCTGTATAATGTGTGTGTGTGTGTGTGTGTTTGTGTGTGTGAGTGAGTGAGTGTGTGTGTGAGTGAGTGTGTGTGTGTGTGTTGACCAGAGTGTTTAGTTGTTTGCTCAGCAAATTCTTAGTGGCTTTGACAGACACAGTGCACGGTTCAGATAGCAAGGACTCCACCCCCCCTCAACCCCCCCACCCCTCTCTCTCGCCCGACGCACAAGGTCACCGGTGATGATTAACCGAGTGTGTGGGTGTGTGTGTGTGTGTGTGTGTGTGTGTGTGATGAGCCACAGTCACAACAGGATCCAGCCTGTCATGATTAAATCTGATTAGGCCGCCTTGTTTGTCAGTGTGTGTGTGTGTGTGTGTGTGTGTGTATCATATGATAGCAGCAGCAGGCTCGTCCTCACAGAGGTAGACCCAGGAGCAGGAATGCTATCTCATTAAGTACTGGGATTTTTGTCCAGTGACTCGGCTTGGTCGAGAGAAGCAACTCGAGCGATGAGTCACAGTCAGCGTCCGTATCGCGATAAACACTTCAGCTCCTAGCGCGGTTCGCGATATTAGCGCAGTTCGCGATATTAGCGCAGCGTAAATTAGCAGGGTTTAGTGCTTCCCATGTTCTCACTGTTCTCACTGCAAAAAAAAATAATTAAAATTGTGAAAAGAAATTGACACCAATCAGCATCCAGGATATATGAATATTCACGAATATGCAAATGTGAAATGTTCTCCTGTCATGGCTAATAATCGATTATCATCGACATTAGCTAACGTAACTGCTAATAAACTAACATCTGGGTCTCATCGTTTCCTCAGATATTCATTTAACAGCAGCCGAAATGTTTTAGCGCACAATGTTTCCATGACAACCGCCATCTGTTCATCGCTAATATCATCGAACATGACTCGGTGACTTGATTATTTAACGGCTTATTTCACAGCATCCAAAAAAGTTAACAAATGTGCAGTGTCACCATGACAACCACCATCTGGTGTCCTTAGCATTAGCTACAGTAGCTCCAAGCTTGCTAGTTTAGCGTGTCAGTTTCATACATTACCACGTCACCGTACTCTTTTAATAATTTGCTCATTGGAGAGGTGGCTGAAATACGGCGTTACCATGGCAACCACCATTTGTTCAACACTAGAATTAGCTAAGTTAAGAATAAATTAGCTCGCCATCGTGACATTTCAGTATCAGATTTTATATTTTTATTTTTATTTTTATTTTGATTGAACAGCAGCCAATAATATATTTCTGTATTACCATGACAACCATCATCATTTCATGACTGAAATGAGCTAGCTATAAAGTAGCTAGATTAGCATGTAGGTTACCATGTCATTGTCTTTTAATGATTTACATATTGGATAGATGGTTAAAATACAATGTTACCATGGCGACCAGCATCTGTTCATAACTTTATTTTATTTATGAAATACAGTGTTGCCATGACAACAAGCAGTTAGCTAGAATTAGCTAGGTCGTAGTGAGCTAGCTTGCCGGATTAGCCTGTAGGTTTTTCAGTTACCACATCATCATCTTCTGATCATTTGCATATTGAACAGTGATTGGTTCACAAACTGAGCTCAAATGGAAATGAAATTTTAGTGTTATGGCAACCAATTAGACACAAATTCGTTAAATCTAAATAATCACAATCTAAATTATTGAAATGATGAAATTATTTTTTTTTAAAAACATTTAAAAATGAACCGATGATTCGATCATTAGAACAGTTTTGGGATTTGAACTCACAAGCTGGCGTCGTAACCACTGCTCTATCGCCTTCTTTATGTCTAAAGCACGATTAAAGTGACAGGTGAGGGTTATGGTGGTCTCTGGAGAGACAGGAAGTGCTCAGTGGAGGACTTCCTGTCGTGGGATTCTCCTGATTTCCTGTGTTTTTGCTACCTGCTCGTGTTTATATGTCTAACACGAGGGGAAATTCACAGTTAATCACCACTGCTGAGCTAAAGGGATTTGTTCGGGTGGATGAAAGAGTGGGAGGGTGTGTGTGTGTGTGTGTGTTTGTGTGTGTGTGTACACAAGGCAAGGCCAAGAGCCAAAATGCAAGGTCTGACCCTGCATTCCTTAGATTGGGCCCAATAAAACCTGGGAGTGGCCGAGTTCGCGTCCCTCCATCTGTGAGCGCATAAACACACACACACACACACACACACACACAGATCATCTCCAGTGTCATGGTGACAGCAGGGCATCTGCATGTTGCACGTGGAGGGCAAGCGTGGAGTGAGAGCAGCACGCGTGTGGCGCACGTCCCTGATCTCCTCGGGGATATCAACCTTCTCAACCACTCCTCCTCTACACACACACACACACACACCCACACACACAGAGTAGCATCTGTCACCCCGGGGGGGTGGGGGGGATTGCAGCAAGGTCTAAGATGAATGAGTCTTCTGGGAACTTGCCTCTCTGAGCAAATGGCTGAAAAGAGGGAGGGGACATGAGGCCATGGGGGAAGGGTTCATGTGTGTGTGTGTGTGGCTCAGATAGAGCTAGTGTTACAGTCAGGAACAGTGGAACAGTGGCTTCAGGACTATCATGAGCACTGCTCTGGGAGCTGCAGAGCCAACGTGACCTTCTTCCTGCTTCTAATTGGAATACTTTTTGGACTGACACACACACACACACACACACACACACACACACACTGTACACATGGACAGCATGGATCTTGTGGATGGGTTTCTGCTGTGACACTTGGAGGCATGGAGGCGTATTAAAGGTACAGCTACATGATGTTAAATGATTCGCTCTCACTAACGTGGTGTCAGTGGACCCTGAAGCTCTTCAGCACCTGGACACATTACTCTCCCTGTGTAGCGCAGCTTTCACTAACACACTAAAAACTTCTCTTTCGGCTTTATTTCAAAAATATTTTAAAAAACACTGGATTTTACTAGGTAGCTCATGAAGGTTCTCTGTTCACTTCAGAAAGCTAGAGGAACCGAGGAACTTCTGCAGAGTTCTGCAGGTTAAAAATCTCCAAAGTTTTCAAAATTCCACAAAAACAAGTTTCCAAAACTTTCGTCTCGTTTCGCCTAGATTTCAGAGATCTGTTATTGGTCTAAAGTGTGTTTCCTTTTCTCCAAATCTGTTTCGACTCTGTTTCTGTTTTTTTACTGTTTCTTTACATTTCATTAATCATTGATTTTTCTTTTCTTCAGGAACAACGCTTGGAAAATTGTCTCTATGACTAAATCTGGGTCATTTACAGATATACAGATAGGTCATGCAGCATAATAATAATAATAATAAAAGTTTCATTAATTCTTTATCAAGTGATTTCATCTGATAATGTTTCTTGTGAGCTTCCTTTGATTTATTTATCTAATTAGATATTTTTTACAGATTAACGTAACTGTTTGAGAAATAAATAAAGAATGTAGTGAGTAATTGATCATTCGTTTGGTTGGTGAGGTGTCGGTGTTGAAGATTCTTCCTAACTTCCAAACGACTCTGGAGATCCCCGTCTTTAAACTTCAGAAATCAGGGGTTCATGAATATATTTTTTAAATTTGATTCGTGTTCCCGGCTGCTGGTCAGTGCTTTCAGGCTCTGAGCACAGTGACGCTACGTCAACGTTCCGCCATGTGGCGTTCGAACACCCGCGTGAGAAGTCATAAAGAGGTGTTTCGTGTCCTTAGCCTGCTCGTGTCAGTGAAATTCTCCGTTTGTAAAGTTTTCGTGAGGAAAAACGTTGGATGATTTGGCTGAATTTAATCAGGTGAAGGGGGGAGGGGGAGGGGGGGTCTGGGGGAATGTTCAGAGCTGCCTTTGCCCTCGGTAACGTAATTAGATAAATAAATAAAGAAACAAAAGGAAAGAAGGCTGAAAGGGAATGAAGGGAGAGGGGAGAGGGGGCACGCCGCCTTTTAAACACTTCAATGCCTCTAATAACTTGAACTTTGTCACATTTTAGAGATTAGATTTTTCTTTATTTACTTATTTCCCAAAATAGCTGCGTAAACAAACAAATACCTGACATTTCAGCCCAGTGTGTGTATGCTGTACTCAAATACATACAACATATTTTAAATTCTAGAGGTTTTACAGAGATATACACATTTTTCTTTGTTTGTTTGTTTGTTTGTTTGCTTTTAATTAAGTACTTAGTTACATTTCCGCCAATAGCTGTTTAAAAAACACAAAAACGTAGACATGTAGAGTAACTTCCAGACACTTCATCACAGTTTACGATATTACATTTAAAAATATTATACTACAGGTTTACAGATGATTGCACATATTTGAAATAATGCTTCCATATCATTTTAATAGTTGAATTTATTGTTTGTTTGTGTGAATAAATTAAACGCTAGAATGCCGATTTTTCTCTCTACATTTACTAAGATAAAAACGATCCGGCCAAGTTTCTGAAACACAGCGTATCACAGCATAAAACTCACAATAGATCCAGCACAAAACCACACATTCTCACAACGTCTCCACAACATTGCAGTATTAATATTATACCAGGCAGATAGATCTTTATTGTGAATATCATGATATACTGTGCAATTGATAATCGTCACATCTTTACATTATATAGAGTGCTGCGTGAACAGGAAACTACGCCGTGGAGAGTAATGTGAATCAAACTGCTGCTGTTTTTCCCTCGCTGAGTCTGAATTGAGTTCAAGGTAAAAAAAGAGAAAAAACCCAGTGTGTGTGTGTGTGTGTGTGTGTGTGTGTGTGTTTGAGAATATTGTGTCTACTTTGGGTTTAGTTTGGTCTCCGTCTCCAGGTCACACCCACCTTTTTACCTCGTGTTCAGAAACAGAGTTGCCCTGGAAGGTTCAGTGTTTTGAGAACTTCTTGGCAGAGTTGTTTTAAATAAACGTGTACGGCTCTTTGGCCCTTTGAAGTACCCCGACTTCAATATCTCAAAAATCCTTTAGTAATATTATTAAAACATGTAAATCAGGTGTAACGTTAATGTCGTAAACCATAAGAACTGCTCTATATTAGAGTATATGGTTGTAAAACATACTATTATAGAGTTATAGATTTAAAAGGAGTGAAAATCCAAAGACTTTAACCTTTTTTTTATCTTAAGTCCAGTTTTCACAATGTTCTATCAATTTCCCGCACTGAATAATAAAATATGTTGTAAAAAAAATAAATAACCAAAATGTCTGATTCGACTGCTCAAATTAAAGTGCAAACTTTTAGCCATGTCGCACAAAATAATGATAATATTATAAATCTTGACGTATTATCTTGTATGTAAAAATTTTTTATATTTGTTCTATTAACATAACTTTCCTTCTGTGGATTTTAGTCGAGATAGCGACAGCGCCATCTCAAACCTGTTACTCGAAATGAACATTTCTTGCTAATTGAGCTAGCAAGACTGACCACATTTATAAAGCATTTATTATTAACTAATTCAGCTAATGAACACACTCGTCACCAGGCAGGAACGCACGGAACAGAGTTCTGTTCTGTTCGTGTATGTGACGGAGCATGAAGGGACTGCACGATTGTGCGTTAACTACAGTGGTGAAGATTTCAGTGTCTTCCTGTTTCACACACACACACACACACTTGATTGAACGCATAAAGGGCTCGATGATAGTTAATGAGGTGAGTCAGGTGTGTTCGGAGAAAGAATGTGCAGCGTGTGTTTGACAGAGACGCAGGACGATCAGATAAAGTCCACTTCGCCTGCAGGCGACACTGAAAACGGTGTTTAAATGTCATTATCAGTCAGACCGGTCCGTGTTCTTCCCGAGGGCAAGGCAGCACATAACCCCCTCACTGTTACTCAACACTCAACCTTGTGTTAAAAAACACAGACAAATCCATTACTAAAGCTGTTTAAGAAACCGTTTCAGACGGCTTTTAGCATCTCAATCAGCTTGACTTGTAAAATAATATAAATGACACTGTATATTAGATGAATGTATGCACATTAATATACCACGACACTGTATATTTATACTTTACACTTGATTATATTTGGAGTGTATATACTGCGCTTAGTAGTTTTTAAAGGATAAATATCACATACGCATCAGTATGAGCTGATACTGACGGTTTCAGTATCGCTAACACCTTTTTATTTTACATTATACGTTACATTATTTACAGTACGTTACATTACACACAAAGTAAAGTGCGTTACGCTTTACATAATACGTTACATTACACACAAAGTAAAGTGCGTTATGCTTTACATTATAAGTTCTTTCACAGTGTAATGTACGTTATAGGCTTATAGGCTCGTGTTCTTTCAAAGGTGTAAATATTGTAATACTCTTAGTAAGACTGCTCCTTTCGGACGAATTAAGCGGTTATTTAAAGGTTTAGTAGAAATGCAATGAAATAAATAAAATAACCGGACTGTTATACCGTATAAATTTAATTCACTAGCATCTATGCAAGCTGGAGAAACTTTAGCTGGGAGTAGGTTGTGGTTCATTAACTATGAACGAAAACAGAAACGGTGCATATTAATAACGTGCGTCGTTTTTATAAAGTAATTACCAGGAACAGAAATACTGGATATTTGATGTTGTGTAATGTGTTTTTGATAAAAGATGAATTAAAGCAGTGGTTTGTAGTGAGCCCAGCTGTAGCTACTGTATAATTAGTTGATTTTCTTCTACTCTGTTCTTATTGCAGTCACTACACTGAGTGAAGGGACGTGTAGAATATTGATTATCAGTGATTTGCGGTATTGTGACTCAGTGGGAGTGTGTGACGGATGTGGAGTGTTACTGCATGCACCATTTGGTGCTAATTACAGCTTCATGCTACATTTGATCTTTTTTTATTTTTCTCTCTTTCACTGTGTAAAATCACAATCTAACACCAACTGTAAAATCTAAACATTTTATTTCTTACAAATAGAGTAAAGACGGCAAGCTAGAATTTAAGAGAAATTTGTATATTTGTATTTGTATTGTATAACATTATATAAGACTTATCTAAAAGTATGTATATATATATATATATATATATATATATATATATATATATATATAAAAAACATACATTTTTGTCATTTTTTAATGTATAAAAAGTCTGTACATACAATTTAAACCAAAAATATATATCTTAAATTTGTTTCAAATCTAAAAATATAATGTAAAATGAAATATATATAAACCGTTTAATATATAAAGCTGAATGTACACACATCGTTTATTTCAATCATTTAACTATCATTTATTTAAATAAATAAATAAATAAATAAATAAAACACAACCAGTGCATACAATTTAAATTAGAACGTTGACGTGTAACATTGTATAAAATGTGTGAAAATATCAAGTATTACTTATAAACATGATCGTATTTACACCGTAGATTTTAAAGTATACAATTTAATGCACAATACTGATTGATGTGCAGCAGTGTTTATTTGCAAACCTGTACGTGTCATAAATGTTGGCATTTCTAGTAATAAACTGAATGTAACTGGATCATTTTAGTTTCTTGTGCCGTTGTTAGAATCGTGAGTTGAGTTAGCAGACGTTTTCTAACTGTTCGTCGTGCTCACTGGGCTGGCAGGATGGACCACTTTTAGAAAGAATTAACTTAGGATTAGAATTTGCATTAACACGCCTGACTCGACCGAACAGTTATGTATTTAAAAGAAGTGAGAAGTCACTTGTAATCGATATTCTATAGAAAGTTTCTCTTTCATAAGGCGATACCGTGATATACCGAAAACCAGGACACAGTTTCGGACGATTCTCACACCATGAATTTATCATATCTCTCTGGCTCTAATGCATTTACACGACTTTTACCTAGAAGCAGGATAAAATACGTCCTGGAATTTATTGCCTACAGTGTGTGTGTGTGTGTGTGTGTGTGTGTGTGTGTGTGTGTGTTTCCCATAAAGCGTAACTGCAGTATTATACCAGACGCACCCTGGGGATTGTGGGATACAGTCTCCTCATAAATCACTCTTATCAGTTACAGCTACACATGTCACGGTGCTCCGCAATCTGCTGCTCCATCTATACACGCCACTGCTGTCAAATAGCACCGAGACTCTATCATCCTGTACAGCCGACCACACACTAACCCGACATTCCTGAAAAATACACACACACAGACTTTACACTCAAATCATCACTGCACTGATATCATATGAGGAAGTTTTACTGACAGTAACATGGTCATTACAAATTTTAATTAGATCAGTACATCAATACCGTGATACGATTATGTAACGATATCGTGACATCATTATCGTTATCGTCAGGTGTCAGTGCTTTCTTACTCACTGTTTTAGTTTTTTTTTTTTCTAATATTTGTTCAATTCTATAAACGCTGGAGAAACATATGCAGTATTTCTTATAACTATATCTGTTATAAGTCATGTATTGTGAAACTTCTCTAACGATCGTTATATTATTTATTTCCTTGTTTATTTTTTGGCCGTATTGAACAGAACACCGCTGATTTGAATATACAGTCTACAGGATTGTGTTTACCATGACAGCTAGAGGTCACTCACAGGCTTAGCATTCATAAATATCTTCTGTAATTCAATTTGATGAACCTGATGTTGATAATAAGCTGCTCTAAAGCAGGACAGGTTTAAATGCCAGCAGGAAATGCCAAGTAATGTTAAGGAACATGGTGCTGTTTGGAACGACAAGTAAACACACAGTAGGGTACTAGGGGGCGCTAGTCACTCGCAGGAAGTGATGCTGCTTAAAATGAATATGATTGGTGGCGATGTTTTATATCTTTTGTTTTTAACAGTAGAGTATTTCACTGGCGACTAAATCATTCATTCATAAACCTTTTCCCATCAATCGTGAGATCTATGCGTCAGGAGTGTGTTGGGTTTTTAAAAAATCTAATAACTATCTGATTTTTACGTCTTTATTTGCCCTGGTTCTTCCTAGTGAAGCAGCAATGTGTGTGTGTGTGTGTGTGTGTGTGTGTGTGTGTGTTTGGTGTTAATGATGATGGACAGGTGTTAATATGCTGACTGTGTTGTTTTACCTGTACAGGTGTGTATGTGTGAGAGGTGTTAATGAAGATGGACAGGTGTTAATGTTCTGTGTTGTACACATGTGTGTGAGCTGTCTGTGATGATGGACAGGTGTGTGTGAGATGATGACGTTCTATGTTGTTGTACCTGTAAGTGTGTGTGTGTGTGTGTGTGATGATGGACAGGTGTTAATGTTGTATATTGTTTCACCTTTACAGGTTTGTGTGTGTGTGTGTGTGTGTGTGTGTGAGGCATCCGTTATGATGGACAGGTGAGAGAGTTGCACAAGTCCTGTCTGACCAGTGATGGAGAGAAGGTGATCCAGTTTCTTCACACCTGGAGAAGAACACTTAAAGGTACGGTCTCTATCTATCTATCGATCTACAGTCAGGTCCATAATGATGATGATGACAGAATTCTTAACTTGTTGAAGCCAAGTCAAGAACACTCTGGAGGAGATACGGGTGTCATTGTCAACATCTACAGTCAAGAGATGCGTTCATGAATGCAAATACAGACGGTTTACCTCAAGATGCAAACCGCTGGTAGCACTCAAGAATAGAAAGGCCAGATTATACTTTGCTAAAAAAGACTCTAAAAAAAGCCTAACCAGTTCTGATGTAAGATTAACTAGTACCAGAATGATGGGAAGAGAAGAGAATGGAGAAGGAAAGGAAGGATCCAAAGCCTCCCACATCATCTGTCAAACCTGGTGGAGGAAGTGTTATGGCATGGGCATGTACGGCTGCCAGTGGAACCGGGTCACTGGTGTTTATTGATGATGTGACTGCTGATAGAAGGAGCAGGATGAATTCTGAAGCGTATAGAGTGATACTTTCTGCTCAGATTCACTCAAATGCAAACCTGATAGGACAGCGCTTCACAGTACGGATGGATAATGACCCACAACATACAAAACATACCCCAAAGCAACCCAAGAGCTTCTTACAGCAAAATAATGAAATGTTCTTAAATGGCAGAGTCATTTCCTGAAGACAAAACTGAAGGCAGAAAGATCCACAAACAAGCAGCTACTGAAGCTGGCTGCTGTAAAGGCCTGGCAAAGGGAGGAAACTCAGCATTTGGTGACGTCCATGAGATCCAGACTTCAGGAAGTCACTGACTGCAAAGGATTTGCATCCAAGTGTTAAAAATAATCCCAATATTTATGATTATGTTAGTCTGTCCAATTACTTTTGAGACTGTGAAAACGGAGGGACTACATTAAACGGTTAATGCAGTATTTTTTGTTAAACCCCTTGAATTAAAGGGGAAAGACTACATTTCAATCACATTTCCATTGCTTCCATTCAAATCCATTGTGGTGGTATACAGGGGCAACGGTACAAAAATTGTGCCGCTGTCCAAATACTTATGGACCTGACTGTATCTCTGAAAAGGGAATTGTTATAGATAACATTGTTAGCAAGCACAAAAAGCTATTATGCTAGCATGGGCTCATTACCTTTGGGAAAATCCAACCACGCTAATGATTTTTGACTGCTAGTCATTGTAGCACACTTTGCATCAACAAATCTTTTAAACAGCTTTTTAAGTCATAGCTAAATGGTCTGACCTCACAGCTGTAGCGGTTAGCGCCACGGCAAGGTCATCTCCGTCGTGTTTTCTCTCCATGTTTGACATCTAAAGCTTACGGCCAGATGGAGCTCAAGGACAAGCACGTGATTCATTTCCTGTGTCTCTGTGTTTAGCCTGCAGCGTCGAGGCCGAATCCACAACCTCGCGCTCACATGTGGCGTTCTACCACTTTAAAAAATAATTTTTTATAAAAGACGGATAAGGTCGAGGTGAACGATTACATTTCACAATTAAACTTCATGAGTTCATCACCGATATAAGGAATCATTTCTGTATCGGAAATGTATTCGCAAACATTCACACTGATTTATGCAAATTAGAATTCATCTAAATAAATTCGCATACATTTACATTTATACGCATTTTAAAAATGTAGCCGTCGGATGCTATTAGAATTAAAATGTTCTCAAGAAAGGCTTTTACAGAACAAACTGATCATTTACTGAAGAAAATATCGGGCGCTGTTATAGTGCCTCGTATAAAATCTATCGTAAATCCAACAACAATCAACATTTTGGGAAATTCTTCTACGATCGCCTTTTAAATACTGATAGGAATGAATGTGTATGGAATGTCATGCCTCTAGAAATGGCAATCTTTCTAAACAAAGAAGAAACAGATTTTTGAAAATAAAATTGTAGTTAAAAGTGTTTCCACTGTAGTTAACACGGCTAATAAAAAGGTTTATAAAAGCACCTGTCATAATGGCATATAAACTGACGTAGCAAGCTTTTCAAGGATATATAACATGACGTGGATGTGAAGTGGGCGGAGCTTCGTCAGAATAACTGAGTTTCTGGTTATGCAGTGGACACAAGTGGACAAAACCAAAAACATTGAATTGAACATATTTTCTGTTGGATTTTGAACATTTGTAGTATTACAGTTTAAGAGAAGACGTGTCATCCATGTAATCTTTCCAAAAAAAATTGGAAAACTATTGACTTTGACCACATAAAATGGTAATTTCTGCCGTAGTGTCTCACATTAAATTGTGTTATCGGTATTACTAAGGGTGGCATCCCCTAATATTCAACCCACGCAATGACCTCATTATTGTGGATATTGTTGTCAGCGGTGATGAGCATTTAACCGGTTTCTTGTGTTTATAGCTAAGCTTCAGATTCGAATGTAAATTTTGTGTATTAATTTATTTTTAAATTGCTTCCACGTGTTTATTCTGAGTAGCTCCAAAAGGCGGCCATAGTGTCGTCCAGTAAAGTTAGCGTATCCTTGAACATGTAGTCGTTTTGTGAATACCGTATCGCACACCACTGTGTTAACTTTGTGAACTGGTTTATTCGATTAAATTGATGTTTTAATAATCATTTTTTGTTTTCAGATCATGGGGAATTCATACGCAGGACAGCTGAAGTCGTCTCGCTTCGAGGAGGCGTTGCACAACTCCATCGAGGCCTCGCTGCGCTCGAGCACCGGAGATCCTCAGCCCATTTTCACACAGCTGTACCTGGAGCCGGATCAGTACACCCCCAACCTGGATGGTGAGAACAAGCAGCAGGGATGACTGTGACTTTTTACAGCTTACTTGAATAAAACGAAAGAAAACTGAGCCCTTGAGGAATTCTGGCATCGTATGGCTACATTATATAGCTGTTTCAATGTGACTGCCATGTGACCTGTCATGTGACCCACACCCCACACCCCTTTTCCCTCCAGAAATTAAATCCAAAATGGACTTGAGCCTCAGGTCCGATGCAGGTGGTCACGTCCTGATGAACTGCCAGTCGTCCAGTGGCCTCGACGACATGGACGACGAGGACGAATCAGACAGCAGCAGCCCTCCACTTCCCTACCTGCAGGCCCCGCCCCCTGATGGCTGCTGCACCATGGATGGTACCAAACAAATTGCTTAAAGAAAATCAGTTAGAAATAACTTTAATACGTAAAATATACAGCATAAATCCATTAAATGGTTAGATCGATCATTTAATAAATGAATAAACCATTCAGTCATTTATTCAAGTTAATAAACACAATTAATGAAGAAAGAATTAATTCATTATTTAAGAATTAAGAAGAAGAATTAAGAGTTACAGAACATCAGCGCTAAAAAATAACATCCGGTTTTGTTGTGTTTTTTTTTTCCAGGATTCTGTCAGGCGGGGAAGGACCTCCGTCTGGTTTCCATGGCGACGGAGCCCATCGACATCCCTGCCGGGTTTGAGCTGGTGGGCGCCAAATCTCCCAGTATTCCCGAGCACATCCTGGTGTGTGCCGTGGACAAGCGCTTTCTGCCGGACGAGAACGGGAAGAACGCACTTTTAGGTGGGAGCCATTTTGGATTTAAAGGACGAGTGGAATGACAGTGAGAAGCTACGTGCTAATCTAGCTACGTGCTAATCTAGCTACGTGCTAATCTAGCTACGTGCTAATCTAGCTACGTGCTAATCTAGCTGGCAGTAAATGGACCTCAAACACATTACTACATGGTATTACATTACTATTACATACTATGATAATGAGCAACAATACGAAGTCGTCAGAAAATAACCAGACACTACGGATTTTCGTTCCGTATTCAGTGTGTTATTTACAAGATGTGGTACGTAAAAAAATATATAGTAAAAATAATAAAAACATCGAGAACTCAGTATTGATTTTCCGTCATGTAAAGCTAGTGTTCGGGTCTCTGTAGGAGTTCCGGAAAAAAACAACATCTGATTACAAATAACATGATAATTAAATAATTACTGTAGTGCTGAAATATATATGATGTAATGAAGTTTTCTGAACGAATAAAAATCGAGACGAAAAATTTCCAAACCACACACCTGGACCAAGGTGATGCCTTTTATTAGCAAAAATAACCGAACATTTAATGCTTTAAACTTAACTTCAATTTTTAATAAACATTAAAAGAAGTTTACTAATTAATTAAAGTGTGAAATGAAATATTGTGGGTTCCAGAAATTCACCGTTAGACCTGTCTGAAAATACAGTATAACCACAAATTCAGTGAGGATCCAGAATGAAGAAACATCACACACACACACACACACACACACACACACACACACACACACACACAACCCTGTTATGTGTATGCTACTAACTATGACTAACATTTTCCCGTGTGTGTGTGTGTGTGTGTACGTACGTGTGTGTGTCTGTGTGTGTGTCTGTGTGTGTGTACGTACGTGTGTGTGTGTGTGTGTGTGTGTGTGTGTGTGTGTGTGTGTGTATGTAGGGTTTTCGGGGAGCTGCGTGGGCTGCGGTGAGAAAGGTTTCCGTTACTTCACCGAATTTTCCAACCACATCAACTTGAAGCTGAGCACGCAGCCGAAAAAGCAGAAGCACTTAAAGTACCACCTGGTGAAGAACCCGCAGGGGGCGCTGTGTAAAGGCACACTCATCTGCTGGAAAGGTAGAGCGCGCCCTCTTTCATTCATTCATTCATTCATTCATTCACAAGTATTCAATATATTTAAACCATGTGCTGTTATTAAATGAATTAATTAATCTGTTCATTCATTCATTAATCTATTAATTCATTCATTAATCTATTCATTCATTAATCTATTCATTCATTCATTCATTCATTAATCTATTCATTCATTCATTAATCTATTCATTCATTCATTCATCTATTCATTCATTCATTAATCCATTCATTCATTCATCTATTCATTCATTCATTCATTAATCTATTCATTCATTCATTCATTCATCTATTCATTCATTCATTAATCCATTCATTCATTCATTCATCTATTCATTCATTCATTCATTCATTAATCTATTCATTCACACCTTGAACAAGGGGACTTTAGAGAAACAACTTGACATTCCTCTCTTTCTTTATTAAATTGATTCATTCACTCATTTCCTTTATGTAAGTAATTCTTCCATTTCATTTAAGAATTCATTCATTCAGTCATTCCCCTTACCTCAACTAATCTTTTTCTTTCAGACGTTATTAAGCAAGCTTTATGATAACCAGCTGTTCTTCCATTTCCTTATACAATGAAGGAATCAATCAATTCATTCATTCATTCCTCCAGCTCCTTTATATAAACATTTTAATAAGATAAATAAGTAAACTTGATGAAAACAACTTTGTGATTTTTTTTTGCGTCTTTATTCATCATCGTTAGATTAACCTTTTATTATTTTATTTTATAGATTAATCACGTGGGCTTACCTCGTCATTCTTCTTTATTTAATTTATTTGTTACATTTATTCATTTAAGTGTTAATTTTATTATTTAGATAGATGTCTTTATTTAATAAGTGAATGAAATATTCTGTAATGATGGAACTGTAACCAACACCTTTATGTAATAAATATCTATTTTTTATTCTTCTTTTGTGAGACACACTGAAGCTTTTACCTTCCTGTACGATTAAACTCTACCCTACTGAGGAAAATATTAGGAATTATTTCTGATTTATTTTGTTTTATTACTGAATTATTTCTCTGTATTTCTTTCTCAGACTGTAAGACGAGGCAGTTCTCCAGCGTGTCTTCATCCAAACCCAGCTCATCCTCCTCACTGAGCAGCAAAGAGAACGGAGGAACCAACAGCCACAGTCCCTCCTCCTTCTCCCTCTCAGGTGTGTGTGTGTGTGTGTGTGTGTGTGTGTGAATGTGTGTGCGTGCACGCATTGAGATGTAATACTGTACTTTTTCTCATAACCTACAGCAGTTTTAAAAAAAACAACACACTTCTGGACCAATATTTGTGAAATAACGAGGGGTGTGTGTGTGTGCGTGTGCGTGTGCGTGCATGTGCGTGTGTGTGTGTGCGTGTGTGTGTGTGTTACAGATTCCCCTCCAGCACGAGGACATTCCAGTTCGTCTCCGGGAATTTTCGGGACTCCAGAAGTCACGCGCGAATGCAGCTTCCTAAAACCTCTGAGCACCTTGACACACACCACTAAACCTTTACCTATAGGTAATACAAGTCCATGCGCGCACACACACACACACACACACACACATTGTTTTTTTAGTGTAGGAAATGAAAATGTAAAAATGTAAAAATACTGGAAAAGTTCATTAACAATGCATTAGGTATTGGAAATCAATATGTGTGTGTGTGTGTGTGTGTGTGTGTGTGTTTGTGTGTGTGTGTGTGTGTGTGTGTATGTGTACAGTACCCACCGCTCTCCGTGTTAACGGCCTGACGAATGGTTTAAGCGTGGAAAGCCGGCCCACTCTGCTAAGCCCCAGCCATACAAACCCACTGGCCACGCCCACACATGGCTACCGGCCAATCAAACAAGGGGACAGTCCAGGTGAGACCCGTCAGCCCGTCTTATTTTGTATCCCAAGGCTGTTAATTTTGCAGAAAATTATTATAATAATCATAAATAGTACAATAATAATGTAAACAAATTTCTAAAAAAATTAATAAAATAAAAAAAAACTAGAAAATATGAAAATGGTCTTCAAGTTTTATTTAGCATATGAATAAGAATGAGAACCTTTTCAAAGCTTTGGTTTAAATGCTTTCGAATCTCTATAAGCGTTTATACAGTAAACTTCCAATTATTTCCAATTTCACCTACGGGATATCTTATCTGTATTAAGTAAATTATATAACCTTGTCTTTAACTGGCGTGAACAGGCTTCCACACATTTAATACCTGCCCAGTAATTAATTGACGCCGATGATACATCACTAATAAGGCCGTAATGTAAGATTTGTTTTATTTCAGTGTACAAATATTGGTGTTCATTTTGAACTCATTTTCCCAGCATCCTCTGCCATGGCGTCAGGGCCTCCAAAGAAGCGTCACCGTAGTTGGCACCCTCCTCCAGTGATGCCCGTTCCTGCCACTGCGGTTCCAGTGCCGGCGATTCGCCCGCTGCCCGGCGGTACGGGTGAGTTTACGGACATGTGATCTTCATCGCCATTTTCATTCCGCTACGCAAGATTCGGTTTCACTCGATGGTGAACGTTTTTGAGTAAATGATTCATTATTATTATACTGGACGACATGAGGGATTTTTGTGTTGCACTCCAGTCCCAGGTGCGCTGCTCTCCCTGACCAATCAGGCGTCTCTGTCAGCGTCCGCTGTCATACAGCCTCAGCCAATCACAGCAGGAGAAACCGTGATCGTACCTGATAACCTGCTGAATACCTGCGGGGTTCGACCCATCATACTCATCGGTAAGACTTTCCCCACCCCCACTCTCTTCCAAACACACACACACCATGTAGCTTAGCATTAATTAGCTGCATTAATAATTATCCCAATGGCAGGTCCTCAAGAGGATAGTAAGACAAACGTGTGTGTGATCACTCTCAGGCCGTATCTTCCTCTCTCTGCAGGTCAAGGCGCTCTGCCGTACTTCTTCGGGAACGTGTGTGACGTGGTGGTGAGCCCCCTACTGGCCAGCTGCTATAATTACAGCCAGCTGAGTGAGAAGAGCCTGGTGACGCTGGGCGTGTCGCCGAGCCAAATCCCGACCGCCGAGACACTCATCCTGCTCACACTGCAGTACCTCGCACGCCTCGGTAACACATCATAATAAAAATTATGTTTTTACATTTTAAATCATTGGAATTGTTGGGAAGTTGCTGTGATATATGAGGAATGAAACACTTCAGGGTGGTAACAGTAACTGAAATTAAAGAAATCTGGTTATAGATCTTGATTATTGTAGGAGAACATGCCTGTGCTTAATTACGCTCATCTTGATGGTGATTGTGGTTGTGATGATCGCAGGTTCGGAACAGATCCCAATGCGTGAGGAGTTTGAACAGATCGTGCTGAAGGCCGCAGCGTGTGGCGCTGCCATCCCCCCCATCACCTCCGCGCAGCTGCCGTGGCTGGCGCGAGTCGAGGCGAGTGTGTCGGGTGGAAGTGTTCAGGTTCTACTCGCTCAGAGCTCTCTGGGTGAGGGAATCGCCGAGATGCTGCGCTCACTCGGCGAAAACACGCCCCTGCATCAACAACAAACGCAACGGCTGCCCAACTACGTCCTGATCATCCACACCTCAGCCACCGCTGGAGCCTCCGAGTTCTGCGTCATGGTGCTGGGTGAGCAGGAGGCAGCTCGTCATCACAATCTAACACACACTTCTGTGTGTAAGTCTCATGCTCACATGCTCGTGTGTGTGTGTGTGTGTGTGTCAGGTAAACACCAGTCGAGGGCGCTGGCCGAGGGAATGCTCACCACCAGCGAGTTTTTAAAGGAGATCAGCTACGAGCTCATCACGGGGAAGGTTTCTGTCCTGGCTTCACACTTCAACAGCACATCGTTAGGTCAGTGTACCTTTTAAATACATACTGCCTAAAAGAATTTACATAAGAGGGAAATTACCTGAGAAGCGTAAAAGAGGACAGTTTGCCTCAGAGATCTTACCTGCTGGAAATAGTTACTTGGAATCTCACCAGAGGGAAATTACCTGTCAGTTCACAGTTTACACACCTTGCTAGGTCAGGTTTGAAACTTTTTTAATCAAACATTTTAGCCACCAATGTAGTGGTGCAGGGGTGGTGGTGGCTTGGCGGTTTGGCGGCTTGGCAGGGTGCAGTGGTGGCTTGGTGGTTAAGGCTCTTGGTTACTGATCAGAAGGTCAGGGGTTCAAGCCCCAACAGTGGCAGCTTGGCAGTGTTGGGGCTTGAACCACTGACCCTTGAGCAAGGCCCTCAGCCCTCTCTGCTCCAGGGGTGCTGTATCATGGCTGACCCTCTACTCTGACCCCAACTTCCTAACATGATGGGATATGCGAAGAAAAGAATTTCGCTGTAATGTATATGTGACCAATAAAGACTCATTATCGTTATTTTACATCAATTTATTGTTTCATCGTGCTTTTTAAACGACTTCACAACAGCGCATGAGTCTTAGACGCTAAAAAGCTTCCTATCACTTCTTCCATCAATATATCGCTTAGTTAAAAACCTTATAAATGCACTTTATACATAAAATATTACGTTTGTTAAAACATATATTGATTTGTTTAACATATATTATGTTTAACAAATTGTTTATCAAATCAATTATTAATTTTCAGAATGTTTGAGCATGTGTTATGCTACTGTAAAGCTGACAGCTGAGTCATTATGTCATAATGAGGTGTGTGTGTGTGTGTGTGTCTGTGTGTGTGTGTGTGTAGGTGATAATCTGGAGAAGGAGTTGGTGCGGTATCAGCGGAGGAGGAAGCAGCAGGCTGAGCTCAGTGACTCCGTTCACTCACAGGAAGAAGCAGACAGTAAAGTTGACACAGGGACAGGTTAGACGACATTTCTTTCTTCTTCTGTCTGTTTTTTCTTTATCGTTCTGACTGTTTAGGTAGCTACAATTCAGAGCTATTTCAGGGCTTTTGAATTTGTCAGGTTACACGTTATTGTAAGCTCCTATGTCCCGGTGTGTTTCAGAGCCTCTGAGCGAGGTGTTTCAGATTTATCCCCCTCAACTGACCGTGGCTCGGAGTCTCCTCTCTCTGGTGTGTGGCATCGCAGACTCCAACAGCCAGAGCCTCGACCTCGGTCGATTCTGCAAGGTCGACTTCCTGGTGCTGGTGCCTCCATCAAACGTCCTCCTTCATCAGACAGCCAGACGCATCCGCCAGTCAGGTGAGGCTTGAGATCGTACCTGAGGGAATATGCATTAGGATTTACATGAAAAAGGTAACAGGAAGAACTTACCTGAGAAGTTGCTTGAGAAAAGCTTCCTCTGATAACCTACTTGAGAAGAATTACATGAGGACAGGGTAGAGAACCTGAAACCTACCTAAGAGACCAAGGAGACTTACCTCTGAGGTTTTACCTGCTGTACATAACTAAACCTAAAAAAAACCCAGAAAACCTACCTGAGGTCCATTACTTTGTTACCTGGGAGAACGTTGCAAAGAAAAACTAAATAAGATAAACTTACCTCAGAGAATGTAACTGAGAGAATTTCCCCAAAAGGATTTACCTGGAAGAAATGTCCTGAAAACTTGCCTGAGAAAGGTTAGCTAAGAGCATGATAGCTCTCACATGTAGGGAAATTACCAGGGAACCTGAGAGATCTTACTTGAGATAGGTTGCCTCAAGTAACTCACCTGAAAGGAATCACCTGAAATTGTGCCTACATCAGAAACCCTACCTAAAAGACATTACATGAGAGAACTTACCTGGAAAAATGATCTGTTAGAAATAGCTGAGAGAACTTAATTTAGAGAAGCTACCTGAAATACTGGCTACCTGAGAAAACATTCCTGAAGAGAATTTACCTGAGAAATATTACCTGAGAGAACTTAACTGAGTGACGCTATCTGAAAGACATTACTTGTTTACCTGAGACAATTTTCCTGAAGAGAATTTACCTGACTGAACTTACCTGAGAAATATTACCCGAGAGAACTTACCTAAGAAATATTACATGAGGGAACTTACCTGAGAAATATTACCTGAGAGAACTTACCTGAGAAATATTACCCGAGAGAACTTACCTGAGAAATATTACCCGAGAGAACTTACCTGAGAAATATTACCTGAGAGAACTTACCTGAGAAATATTACATAGAACTTACCTGAGAAATATTACCCGAGAGAACTTACCTGAGAAATATTACCCGAGAGAACTTACCTGAGAAATATTACCCGAGAGAACTTACCTGAGAAATATTACCCGAGAGAACTTACCTGAGAAATATTACATAGAACTTACCTGAGAAATATTACATGAGAGAACTTACCTGAGAAATATTACCCGAGAGAACTTACCTGAGAAATATTACATGAGAGAACTTACAAAGAAATATTACATGAGAGAACTTACCTGAGAAATATTACCCGAGAGAACTTACCTGAGAAATATTACATGAGAGAACTTACAAAGAAATATTACCCGAGAGAACTTACCTGAGAAATATTACATGAGAGAACTTACCTGAGAAATATTACCCGAGAGAACTTACCTGAGAAATATTACCTGAGAGAACTTACCTGAGAAATATTACATAGAACTTACCTGAGAAATATTACCCGAGAGAATTTACCTGAGAAATATTACCCGAGAGAACTTACCTGAGAAATATTACCCGAGAGAACTTACCTGAGAAATATTACATAGAACTTACCTGAGAAATATTACGAGAGAACTTACCTGAGAAATATTACCCGAGAGAACTTACCTGAGAAATATTACCCGAGAGAACTTACCTGAGAAATATTACATGAGAGAACTTACAAAGAAATATTACATGAGAGAACTTACCTGAGAAATATTACCCGAGAGAACTTACCTGAGAAATATTACATGAGAGAACTTACAAAGAAATATTACATGAGAGAACTTACCTGAGAAATATTACCCGAGAGAACTTACCTGAGAAATATTACATGAGAGAACTTACCTGAGAAATATTACATGAGAGAACTTACCTGAGAAATATTACATGAGAGAACTTACCTGAGAAAGTTAGTTCAGTGAAAGTTAGGAATAAAGCTTACCTCAGAAAACTTTCTCAATTGATCGGGTCTGGGGACACTCACCAGCAAGAAGGCCACTGTTTTAAACTAATTTAATTTTGATAGTGAAACTTGCCAACATGAACGTGTGTGTGTTGTGTGTGTGTGTGTGTGTGTGTGTGTGTGTGTGTGTGTGTGTTACAGGCGTGCTGGTGGATCTGGGCATGGAAGACGCCTCCTCAGCCCAACAGAAGGCAGATAAGTATGTAGTACGTCTGGACAATGAGGTACACACCAAAATGGAGGCGTTCATGAGGAAAGTGAAGCAGAACCCATACACACTCTTCGTCCTCATCCACGACAACTCGCACGTCGACCTGACCAGGTACCACTGTTTATATCAATGGAATTTGATCATATTTTATATATTTAGTATCCTCATTAATAAATTGTTCCATAGTAATAAACAAAAATATTTAAAACAGTCTTGCTATTATTATTATTATTATTATTATTATTATTATTATTATTATTATTGACATAGCCAAGCTAGCATGGCAACAGCTAGCATATTGATGATGTTTATCCGCTCTTCCTCCTCCCAGTGAGATGTCTGGCTCCGTCTCTCACGGTGATCTTCAGGGATTGGCTGATCGTGTGGTGAACTCGCAGGAGGTTTTAGATGCTGAGAATCTGCTGCTTCTTCAGGTCACGTCCTTCCCGTTCACACTACAGTCATGCCACTCGCGCATCAGCATCCACAACGAAGTGCACTGGCCCGGCAACCACGGCCCGGTGAGTAGCTCAGCGGAACCTCCATCTTACACAAGTTCCCCTTTCATTCGCATTTCTATACATACCCGCCCAAATCGTAAATCTTAACGCTGCATACTATTACTTTAAATATCTGTTTTGTAAAATAGCAGGAAGAGCATGTATTTTCAGCTTCACATCTGGCTGTTACAAAGCTCTAACACTGGAGACTCCTTCCATAAATCTCCTCGTAGAAAACGTCACCGCATTGACGATTACACACGTTTTTAAATCTGTTTAAATGTCTTCTACACGTCCCTGTGAATGAGCTGTTGCTATAGAAATGATAACATATTAGGACGAGTGCATTGATATAAACCTGTGATTTGCAGCTGTGCTACTGTCAGAGCGGCTGTTGTAGAAAATTCATCAACAGTGTTAGCTTTAAGCACATGCTTTGGAAAATGAAGCCTGTTGTAAGGTGTATACTGTGTGTGTGTCAGCAGGGGGCGCTCTCACCGAAGGACCTGCTGTATTTTGGGCTGAAGGAGTATCAAGGTTCGGTGCAGTGGGGCGTCTCCAGTCCCATCCTGCGCTGTGACGATGCCTTCGAGAGGATGGTCAATGCCCTGCTCCAACGGTCAGAACCCAACATCGCAAACTTCATTTACTGTAAACCTGTACAGCGGTGTGGTAATATCACATGATGTGATTTTATATATATTTATATTTATATTTGTATTATATGTGAATAATCAAGCTAGCATGTTTTATAAATGAACAATTTAGCATGGAATGATATAGAAAGAAACACTTGAATGTGTTATTATGTAGGAACAGCTAACATGTAATGATGCTATATAGCAACAACCAAGCTGGACCACTGTAGCTTTTATATTATATGCATATAATAAGCATTTTAGCAGTATGTCATTTAGAAATAAACAAGCTAGCATGCTAAATTGTGCAGTACATTGTACAAGTAGTCTTGCCTGTAAACAAGTGAATAAAGAAACACGGCCAAAAACCGCCTAATTTTTATTCGACCAATTACAGACCTTTTCCCAGAACCTGTCGACAAAACATCTCAAATGATCTCGTTTACTTTAATACGTTTTACAGACGGGGTTCCAGGAACTTTTTCCAGTCTAGTGGAACTCTGTAAGGCACATTATATTTCTTTTTTTTTTCCCCAGAGAGGGATAGAAGGGATAGGAAATGATAAATAGGAGCCACGTCATGGCTCCTGAGACTGTGTAGATATACGCAAGCTAGCATGGTGTTATATGGGAATAATCATAACGTTATAAACTATTGGAATGTAAAAAAGGAAACTTTGTCTTCTTTCCCGTTTTCAGTCACGCTCATCTGCACAGCATGGTGATCCGGAGCTACCTGCTGATCCAGCAGTACACCGAGGCCATGATGGCGCTGACGGCGTGTCCAGCGCTACGGGATCACGTCACGCCGCAGACGCTGGCCATGGTGGAGGGCGTAATGAGCAGTGCAGGGCGGGGTGGCAGGGGGCACATGTTGCTGGTACGTGTGCCCTCGCTGCAGCTGGCACGACTAGCACGGGAACGGCTGGAAGAGGCGCAGAACAAACTGGGGCTGGAGCGGAGGTTTGCCGTGCTGCTGGGAGGACCGACGAACGAGATCAGCCTCGCACCGCACTTCTGCACGCAGCTCAGGGTCTGTAACACAAACTCACTTAACATATTCACACGCTGTTCTGTCTTACTGTCTTTACTCCTCTCGGCCAATAAGATTGCACCGTTTCGAATTTTTGATAAATAATGAAATAAAAAGTTGTAGCTGTATAAAACACAGGCATGGAGGCAGTGTGGAGCTGAAGACTGGGTTCCTGTCACCTATGAGGATCTGGAAGATTTACCCTGCATCGTCATTCTCACTGGGAAAGACCCTTTGGGAGAAACATTCCCCAGGTACACACACACACACACACACACACTCACACACACTGCATGTGGAACTGTAAGTTATAAGTGTGGTATATGCATTCCCGCAGATCTCTGAAATACTGCGACCTGCGACTGATCGACTCCAGCTTTCTGACCCGCACAGCTCTGGAGCAGGAAGTAGGCGTGGCCTGCTCCTATGTCACACGTGGCGTAATTCCTGACACCGTGGCGACGGCAGACAAAGGTTTGGGTTTGAAGGAGGAAGAGGAGGACGAGCTAGAGAGAAGCGGTGGAGGAGGAATAACGGAGTCTGAAGAACTGCAGCTGGAGCTGGACAGACCACCGAGCAATGGCAGTGCCGCAACCCGAGCCTCCGGTCAGACCCTGAGAGCCAGTTCACTGAGTCAGATTACAAACAAATTAACTAATTAATAAAATTTACTAAAGAGCAACATTACTAATAACCACAACACTAACATGCTGGAGGAAGATCACTACTGAGGCAACTCACTAACAACACTTAGAAGACTAACCCGTAGATGATTGATGCGTGCGATTTTATCATGCTGTATCGTTCCGTATTTTAAGTTGGGCGCTCCTGTACAGTTTGAAGGATAAGCTGACCGAGCTCATATGCTATTTTACAGAGAAACTTTAATAACTCTCATAATTTTATTCATAAAAAATTCACTCCTCTTGTATCTGATTACGATGTGATGTCCTCTGTAGGTAAAGAACCTTTATGTGGACTTGAAAGGGACAATATGATGAATTAATGACTTAATTGTGTCATATATGTGTATTTATTTATACAGTATATTCGTATTCATGCTTGTGCCGATATCACGCAGGGAAAATATGCTTAGGTTGGAGGTCAGAATCAAGCGTAACCGAGACACGCCTCTGGTTCAGACAAACTCCGCCCTCATGTTACTTCTGAATAGTGCTTAAGTCTGTAGTTACATCTGAGGTCTGAATACTCAATCATGACAACTCTAATGGCCAAGGTCACTTATAAACTCTCTCTCTCTCTGTCTCTGTCTCTCTCTCTGTCTCTCCCTCTCTGTCTCTCTGTCTCTCTCTGTCTGTCTCTCTCACTCTGTCTCTCTCTGTCTCTCTCTCTGTCTGTCTCTCTCTCTCTGTGTCTCTGTCTCTCTCTCTCTCTCTCTCTCTCTGTGTCTCTGTTTCTCTCTGTCTCTGTCTCTCTGTCTGTCTCTCTCTCTGTGTCTCTGTCTCTCTCTATGTCTCTCTCTGTGTCTCTGTTTCTCTCTGTCTCTGTCTCTCTGTCTGTCTCTCTCTCTGTGTCTCTGTCTCTCTCTATGTCTCTCTCTCTGTCTCTCTGTTTCTCTCTGTCTCTCTCTCTGTCTCTGTCTCTCTCTCTGTCGTTGTCTCTCTCTCTGTCGCTGTCTCCTTCAGGCTCCCTTGCAGAAAATGGCGTCAGCTCCTCTGTGGTTCCTGACACCTCCCACAAATCCTGTTCTGTCTCCTCCTGTCACCCAGAACTGGCCAGTAGCAGCTCGTTTAACTCCTCTCCTAATCACGTCAAGCAGGAGTGTGACTCCCAGTGCCCCGGGTCTTCTTCCTCATCCTTATCCTCTTCCTCATCCTCTTCCTCGTCCACATCTCCCGGTTCCCATCGGCCGAGCCAGTCCACCCAGACTCTCTCTGCAGGGAGTAAATCAGCGCCACGTGTCTTCGCCTGCATTGTGGTTCTGTCCCGCGCTGCATATCGACTCCTCGCCCCTGACTCGGCGGATCAGCCCGGCTCGGCTTGTCTCCTCCCCCACGGAGATGTGGAGTGGATCAGTGCGCTCCGGCCCCCTTTCCCACAGCAGGGTGACACAGCCGAGCAGTCGCTCTATTACCGCCAGTGGACGAAGGCGCGGCCACAGCACGCCGATTACAGCGCTGCAGGCTCCGCCCACCCGAGGAGGCTCCTACTATGCGGACCACCACAGGTCAGGCCCACCCACCGCAGTCTTATTTATAAACTGATAAACCACACTTGCTCTCCCAGTTACGGGTTTCTGGTGTTGGTCAGAGACCCAAAAGTGAAAGGATTTGTGGTGCTGGGATCGAACCTTTTCTATTCTATTCTATTCAGATAATAATGCTATTATTTCCTTTTTTTTGTGTGTGTGTGTGTGTGTGTACTGTAGGTGGGTAAAACAGGTGCATATCTGCAGTTTTTGCGGATTTTGTTCCGGATGTTGATTCGTCTGTTGGAGGTGGACGTTTATGATGAGGAAGAGCTAGAGGAAGGTGAGAGAGACTATTCTCTTCTACTCTATTCTGTCTCTTCTACTGTAGTCTCTTCTCTTCTACTCTACTCTTTTCTATTCTCTTCTACTCTATTCTCCTCTGTTCTGGTCTATTTTGTTCTATTCTACTCTATTCTCTTCTATTGTCTTTTATTCTACTCTCTTCTACTTGATTATATTCGATTCTACTCTATTCTACTCTCTTCTGTTCTCTTCTACTCTGTTCTCTTTTATTCTACTCTATTCTATTCTCTCCTATTCTTTTCTACTCTTTTCTCTTCTACTCTATTCTATTCTACTCTATTCTCTTTTATTCTACTCTATTCTCTTTTATTCTCTTCTATTCTACTCTATTCTGTTCTATTCTATTGTACTGTGTACTCTATTCTATACCACTGTACTCTTTTTATTATTGTCTTTTGTCCTCTTCAATTCAGTTCTATTCTGGTCATTTCTGTTGTGTCTTATTGTGTTCTGTGTTATTCCACAGTGTTCTCTATGTTATTAGATATAAAAACGGGTATAAAGGTCTCCAGAGAGGCAGATATTTCAGACTATAGTGCTGCTTCATCACCTGTGTCACGTTTCATACATGAATCCAGCAGATATTAAAACGAACAGACATTTCTATCAGAATCCAGCACAGCACTTTTTTATATGGCTTTTTACTAAGTTTTATTACTTTATTAATCTTTTTTTTTTCTCCAGATGTTGTTACTGAAGAAACCAATGCTCCCGTGTCCAGCGGCCCACCCTGGCCTGACCTGGAGGAGATGCAGAAAATGACCTTTGACCTTAACCCTCGTGACCCCAAGTTTAAGCAGTGCAGCGTGGTGTATGCGGGCAGAAATCCGCCGAGATTAAATGGTGTGACTACAAAGCTACACTGTTCTTCATGTTACATTAGAGACTGACATTACTGCACGTGACACTTGTGTGTGTGTGTGTGTGTGTGTGTGTGTGTCTGTTATGCAGGACTGAAGCAAGAGGAGTATGATGAGAGCGGTGAGAGGAAGAGGAAGACGGTCTCTATCAGGCTCAGCATGTTCGCAGCCCATAATGCATTTCACCACTGCGAGCAGTGTCATCATTACAGCGAGCCTGGCCCTGCCCGTCCGGTGAGTCTCACTCTCTCTCTCTCTCTCTCTCTCTCTCACACACACACACACACACACACAAATATAAAGTAATGTAAAACAATGTGTGTGTTTGTGTGTGTGTGTGTTGTGTCCTCAGCTGTCCGACTGCACATTCCACGCCTTCTCATTCTGCTCGTCCATGCTTGGTGAGGAGGTGCAGCTCCACTTCATCATCCCAAAGAACAAAGAGCACCACTTCATCTTCAGCCAGCAGGGACGCCAGCTCGAGAGCATGAGACTTCCTCTCCTCTCTGACCAGGTGACACAGATCTGACCACAGAGTTCCGTATTAAAGCCCTTGAGGGCTGGCAATGTCTGCTGTAGTCACAGGACTATCATATTGGTGCTTCCTCTAGTGTAAAAGTCCACCATATGGTGGTCGCGTTTCAAAAATGGACTGACTAAACTGGGGCATGGAATCATCTGACACACCTGCTCACTACATTGTCTCGCTCTCTTTCTGTCTCAGGACGGTGTAAAGAGTACCATCTTCACTCCCACGACGGGCCGGCAGGATCTGGGTCTGCTAAACCTCCACCACGCCCTGGAGGGGGCACCACACCTCCACATCCTGGTGGTGAAGCACCATGAGATGGCACTGTACAGGAAGTTCTGGCCCAACCATGTCCTGCTGGTGCTTCCCTCCATCTTCAACAACTCCGGAGTGGGTGAGGAACCAAAAGAAGGCGAAAGCCTGCACTCAGCCATCCACTTGAACATTTTTTTAAACCCTTTACTGTGCTGTGTTGCTGGAAAAAAAAATTCTGACTGGTGGTGGAATAGTGATGGCCCTCTCTTGCCCCTAGTGGTTGCACCATATTACTACATCGAGCAAAGAAAAGTTTAGGAAATGCTTATTTTTAATTTATTTAGATTAGTCAGTTTTTTTTTCTGCTTTTGAATATGTAAATAAAAAATCTGTGTGTGTGTGTGTGTGTGTATCAGGAGCAGCTCGCTTCATGATTAAAGAGCTGTCATATCACAACCTGGAGCTGGAGAGGAACAGGCAGGAGGAGCAGGGTGTTCAGAGGCAGGACATCTGGCCCTTCATCCTCATCATGGACGACTTGTGTGTGCTGTGGAACACCCACGTCCAGAACAGAGACGGGTACGACCAAGAAGAAGGGTGGAGAGAGAGATGGAGGGAAAAGTAGATGGGATGAAAATAATGTCTTCCAAAAACAAAATATGAATCTTGAACTCTCACATTCTCTATGAGATGGATGGATGGATGGAAGTGTTGAAGTAAGGGAAGTGTGGAGAAAAGGAAAGAAGGAAGGCTGGGCTGAAACAGGAAGTTGAGTCTACAAACACATTCTTCTCATTTGACTTTGTTTCTCCCTTTGGAAGACGTGCACAGAAGAATATAGACAGGGACGGATAAAGGGATGGAGAAAGGGATTGGTGGAGAGATGAATGGAGAAATAGATGGATGGAGAGGTTCCTTCAGTGACCTGCAGTTGGTTGGATGGAGGAAATAATGGATGTATAGATGGATGGAGGGATGAACAACTCTTTCTCTCTCTCTCTCTCTGTCTATAGCTCAGTGGAGGTGTGTAACGTATCTCTGAAGAGCGTGTTGCTGCACATGGAGATGACTCCGTCACTCTGTCACTACGCCATGTGTGGGTTGAGGAACTGGAGCAGTAAAACTTCCGTCTCGTCTCTTGGCGCCGCGTTCAGCCGCTGCCATCTTCACGACTTCATCCTGCTCAACGTGGACCTCACGCAAAACGTCCAGTATGATCTCAACCGGTGAGGACACAACACACGCACACACACACAGACCAAAACTAGGCTACACCACTAGAGGGTGCTGATGCACTGCATTAGAAACAATAATAATAATAATAATAATAATAATAATAATAATACTTAAGGTATATAACAAAGTAGTGTACATATTGTAAAATATACTATTATTTTTGGTGTGTGTGTGTGTGTGTGTGTGTGTGTGCGCACAGCTACACATGTGAGGAGGTGGACTTTAACCTGAGGGTGAACAGCAGCGGGCTCTTGCTGTGTCGTTTCAACCGTTTCAGCATCATGAAGAAACACATCCCGAGCAGCGGCGACCAACACACACTCATCAAACCCAAAGTCACGGTGAGACACACACACACACACACACGAAGAGTCAATCATGAGAGAGTTTCTAAAAATGAAGCTTGGTTAAATTTAGCATCTCGAAATAATGAGAAATTATGACTTAATAATGGGAGGTTTGATGAAATGATGACATTTTATAATAATTATTATCTCAATAAATAAATTCATAATTGTTTTAATCATTAAGCAAACTAAATTATGACTTAGTATCTCACAATAACAAAAAAAAAGTTTTACTAAAATTATGATTACTTAATCAATCAGATGAATTGTGACTCAGAACAAAAAGTTTTACACAGACTGTGATTGCCAAAAAATCATTTAACAAAAAGTAAATAATTATGACTTAGTATATCTGTTAATAATTAATATGAACTAAAAATAGGAAAGTTTTAATAAAATTGTGACTTGTTAGGCAGAAATTAACCAAACACACACACTTTCAACTCTATATTGATTTGATTAGCCGTTGATGTTAAATGTAATTATAGTATAATTGTAGCCGTATGGCGTATTTTCTTACTAATTTATCAACACGTCTTAGAGAAATGTCGACGTTCCCAACAGATCTATATCATTTCCACTGTCACTGTGTCTATATAAAAGGCTAGAACAGCTATGTGCTAGCTAGATACGTTGTTAGCCTCAGTTATAACCACCGGAAGAGAAAAATTGGCTTTGTTTTCTGTCTTCATGACACATACACAAATCTCCAGCACACAGCATTGTGTCAGTTATTTTAAGTTGCTGTTAAATGAAGCTGACGTTTGGAGTTTAGCGGTCAATGCTAGGTGTAATTACATCACAATTTCATTCAAACGGAGTCTATTCTTAGTACTTTATCGACAATTCTGAGGTAAATGTTGATGTTCCTGACACTTCTGTATGGTTTTCCGCGTGACTGAGTTTGTAGAAAAGGCTGTAACAGCTACGCTACGTAGATAAATTGTTAGCCTCAGTTATTAGCTAGTGTATACTCTTTCTTAGTTGCTTAGCAACCTGGTTCTCACTACTCTAACCACTTAGACAGGAAGTGTGTCATCTGTTCAACTTCTCATGTCTCTGTATCTCTGTGTGTGTGTGTGTGTGTGTGTGTAGGCGACGGAGTCTCCTTCCCCAGTGTCCAGCTTACAGTTTGTGTGTGCGCCGGACAGTGTGTGTCCGATGTTGGACGTTCCGGCTCAGCTCCTGCTGGAGAGATTCCTGCAGCGTTGCAGCACACACCTGTTCCCTCACGCGCTACACAGTTACACACACCCCGTACTCGCCATCGACACCTACCTCGACCTCGGACCTCAGGTCAGACACACACACACACTACACACTGCTGTGTGACACTGATAACATAACAGTTTGTAATTTTATCATAATAGCTTAAAATACATTTTGTGTGTGTGTGTGTGTGTGTGTGTGTGTGTGTGTGTGTGTGTGTGTGTGTGTGTAGTTGGCAGTGTGTTACATGAGCTCCAGGCCTCACTCGGTGAACCTGGACCACAGTGGTATCGTGTTCAGCGGGCTGCTCCTCTACCTGTGCGACTCCTTCGTGGTTTCCGGATTCCTGAAGAAATTCCGCTTCCTGACAGGTGAAGCTCCGCCCCTTTCACACGTAATTTTAAAGAGACTTAAAAAAAAAACACGAATTTTCTAGAACAGCAGCTCTGACAGTATCGCAGCTACAAATCACAGCTTTATATTAACGCGCCCGTTCCGACACGTCATCATTTCCATAGTAACAGCTCGTTCACAGGTGACACGTTTTCTGTAAGGAGAAATGTGTTTGTGTAACGTTTACGGAAGGAGTCTCCAGTGTCGGCGCTTTGTAACAGTCCGAGGTGAAGCTGTAACGTTAAGTTTTCCCACATCTTCAGGACAGAGGAGTTTACACTTCTTAACTTGAAGAGAGGGAATAAAGAGAGGGCTGGTGAGGGAACGAGAGAACGTAACGTAGGTGAGACCAGGGAAGTGAAAACTTGTTTTTTCCAACATTCCACTACGATAATACGTTACTATAGACAGATAAAAAGTACGACGTGTCATTGTTTAAGAAAGAGAAAATTGTCATCGGTGTTAAACTGCTATAGTATAAGAGGAATAAAACACTAGAGGAACTTCTGGGTAATAGCAACTCTTTAACGTGGCATTTCCTTTGTGTTGCTGTTTATATTTAAATTGTGTCTTGAATTTTTTTATTCTATATATCATTTATCATACTACATGTATGAAAACTGCTCTATAAATAATAGACCATTCAATTTAACAATTAAACATTGTGTGTGTGTGTGTGTGTGTGTGTGTGTGTGTGTGTGTGTGACGGTAGGCGCGACGCTGTGTGTGATCTCTCAGGACCGCAGCTCTCTCCGCAAGACGATCGTGAGACTGGAGCTGGAGGATGAGTGGCAGTTCCGTCTACGGGACGAGTTCCAGACGGCCAACTGCAGCGAGGACCGGCCACTTTACTTCCTCACGGGACGCCACATTTAACAACCGGGGGGCGGGCGGAAACGTTCCTCATCATCCTGGAGCGTCGTGAGAAAAGCGAGGTGTGTTGATGGATGGATGGATGGACGGACAGATGTACGGATGGATGGATGGAGGAGATCCTGATCCTTTACTGTGAAGATTGTACTCACTGATTGGCTCTGGTTGTGTTATCGATGGAGCAAGGACTTTCTCGGACACGCCCATGGTGCCAAAGAGGAGAAGATTGTAAACTGGGCTCCATTTCAGGATCCCACCTGCGTACCTTATGGACGTAGGCTTCAACTCAGGGTTTGTTTTGTTTTGTCACGAGGCAAAAAAAAAGACTTTGTTACTACTGCTTTCATTGTTTTTCTCTCAAAATATATATATATATATATATATATATATATATATTGTGTATTGCTCACCAAAGTTTTGCTAACCTACCAAGGACACTTGACCCCAAAGATGCAGACGTTTGACTACCGAAAACTGTAAGACGTCCTGCACGGACCTGAACACACACCTCTCCTCATAGCTGGATGCAAATCTTGACAATTTCACACTCATTTCCCTATGGAGCGAAGCCATTAAGCTACTGACCTGCTAGCCTCCTCTGAGTCGCATTGTTTCTGTGTCTTGATCAGCATGATTTATTTTATTATTATTATTTTTATTTTTTTTTTTTTTGCTAATGCCAAAAATTTTCGTGCCTTTCAAAAGTGTGCCATCAGTCAGCATGTGAAGAATCCATTATCCCAAACTCGCCTAGGAAAGAGAACATCATAACATGATGGTTATGAAGGAGTAGGATGACTAGCTGACTAGGTCATCGGAGCGAGCGGTTAGCATTAGAGATAACACAAATGAGCTTTTTCGCACAAATCAGCAAAGTGACAAAGTGAAGCTAAACAAACATTACAGGTTGCTAGCGTTACCTCTTATTTGGTTCTTATTTGGATTTCAAAGAAAACGTTTGAGGCTGTAGTAAAGAATCAATCCAAGTGAAAATGTCGGATTGCACACGGCCGCTAAGCTGAGATCGCTTCCCCGCTGCTCCGAGACTAACCAGGTGAACTAGCATTAAGTTACAACGCGCAAAGAAACGTGACGTAGCCTCGGTGACGTTTTTGGCGGACTGGTGAATAAGCATGGACGTTTTGGATGTGGAGAAAGTGTTTATGGAATTTTTATGGAATGCCGATATTAATATATTAAATCTTTGTCGCTTTTGGGAATCATGCTCATGCGTGAAAATTCTGGCTTTTCTTTTGCAAGGCGTGAAGAACCTACCTAAGAACCTGCTCTCCAGCGTTTGTTTTTGTTTTGTTTTGTTTTTTTCTTTCTTTTATTTAACGTGAACGAAAATGAAACAGGTCCCGTTTTTTGCGGGATTGATATTTATTTGTACGAGCTGCTCAGACTGATGATTAGCATGCTCGCTAACGTCGAGGGAGCGCGATCCTTTAATCGATCGTCCAAAGTTTTTCCGCACGTCCATATCGTAGAATATCGGAGAGAAAAGGATGTGAAGTTGCACTACAAACTCACTCGGCTGAGGGCCAAACAGTCAGTAATCTTTTTTTCTTTTCTTTTTTTTCCGTAGCAGACTGGTTTAAACCGGTTGTCTCACTTAAGACCAGTATTGATTTTGATAAAGAAGAAAACATTTTGAAGATCTTGCATTGCGACCCCTAGAATGTGTTTCTTTTGTACATAAAAAGTGACGTGCACATAAGTTATGCAATTTGCTTTTCACAATCTTTTTTTTTTCTGAAACACTATCTGCTGTGCGTATGTGAAGTCGTTACACACCAAACTGTTTATGAATGTTTAATCGTCTCTGCGTTCTACCTCAGAATCTGGCGGTTTGGTTGTGGGTTTGATAATGTGGCTTATAAATGAAATGTTTTTGTTGTTGTTGTTGTTGTTGTTGCTGGAATTTATGAATGTAATAATAAAGTGCCATTGATGATATCGACCAGGAGGTTGCGCTGTTCTTTGTATTGAAAAAAAAAAGAAAGAAACAAGGAGGAACCGGCTATAGGATCTACCATGAATAAATAATGTCAAGTTATCGTAGGTTTAGCACTGAAGTTTGCTTTATTTATATTTATTTGATTTGTCCATTCTTTGAAGCTGTTGTTTCCAAGACACGGAGCACCATCTTCAACGTGAATAAAATTAGATTGCACATTCACAAATTTGAAGTTGGCACTGTAATGCAACGCTAGAAGTAATGCGGATGATAATAAAGTTTCAAATATCCGCTCTCGCTGCTGTTTCACAACAATTGTTTGATCACTGGTCATTGTTAAGCATGTACAGTGGTGCTTGAAAGTTTGTGAACCCTTTCTATATTTCTGCATAAATCTGACCTAAAACCTCATCAGATTTTCACACGAGTCCTAAGAGTAGATAAAGAGAACCGGATTAAACAAATGAGACAAAAATATTATACTTGGTCATTTATTTATTGAGGAAAATGATCCAGTGTTACATATCTGTGAGTGGCAAAAGTATGTGCACGTCTAGGATTAGCAGTTAATTTGAAGGTGAAATTAGAGTCAGCCCGTACAGGGTGTACTCCGCGTTGTGCTCCCTTGGATAGGCGCCAGGTTCCCCGTGACCCAGTAGGATAAGCGGTATAGAAAATGGATGGGTGGATTAGAGTCAGGTGTTTTCAATCAATGGGATGACGGTCAGGGGTGAGTCAGTGAGCACTCTGTTTTATTTAAAGAACACGGATCTATCAAAGTCCGATCTTCACACCACGTGTTTGTTGCCCATCTGCAGTTTGCTAACAATCATGTGGACTATTGGAAAAAATGTTTTGTGGATGGATGAGAACAAAATAGTACATTTTGGTTTAAATGAGTAGCATTATGTTTGGAGAAAGGAAAACACTGCATTCCAGCATAAGAACCTTACCCCATCTGTGAAACATGGTGGTGGTAGTATCACGGTTTGGGCCTCTTTTGCTGCATCTGGGCCTGGACGACTCGCCATCACTGATGGAACAATGAATTCAGAATTATACCAATTCTAAAGGAAAATATCAGGACATCTGTCCATGAACTGAATCTCAAGAGAAAGTGGGTCATGCAGCAAGACAACAAATGTGATGATGTTTTAGGTCATATTTATGCAGAAATATAGAAAATTCTAAAAGGTTCACAAACTTCCAAGCACCACTGTATGTAAAGATTTAAACATCATAAAAGATTTGGAGTATTTAGGGGGAACCATAAAATACTCACAGTCATGATAGTGCCAAAGGGGTGCTGAACTACACTACCCATCAGCCCCAGCACGTCACATGTCTCAAGCACTCTCGCCAGTGTCTCGTGTCACCGCGATTAACATCACTATATATAGTTCTAGTTTCTCAGTGTCTAGTGATCAAGCTTTTGTTGTGATGCTCATGTTGTCGTGTGTTCCACCGCATCGGCCGTAAGCTGTATGTTCCTGCCTCGTATCCACAGTTTACGTGTAGTATCCTTGTTTATCCATCTTTTGTTGTTTAGCAAACACGTTCCTTCACCTTCATAACATGACAACCAGAAATAATGCTATATTAATAAAATCCCATAAAAATTTGAAATTTACACGAAAAAATTGAGGCACGGTGGAATATCTGTGATTGAAAAATAAAAATACTCGGCCATGAAATATGATAAACTTTACAGAAGAGGACAAGGGACAAGGACAAGGATTCGGAGCTAAAGTTCATCAGGTGATGAGTTCCATGATAGTGCTGAAGGTCAGTTTGACACGACATGTTGACTGATGTCCCATGTTTGGGGCACGCTAACTAGATGCTACTGTTAATTAATTAATAACATGCAGAATGTATGTTTATTGGGCATGGATTAAGCATTCTTACACATTAAGGAATGGTTTCATTGGACACACATTTACAGTAGTATGTGCCCCCGAGTACATATTGGAAATGCTGGAAATGGAAATGATTCATTGTAAAATGGGATGTATTATAATAATTACTTGGGGAAAGTTATGCTTATTCAGAATCGCGTTATGCAGTCCATTTTCGTTCAGATTCTTACAGCTCACTTGAATTATTTAATAGTGTCATATTTATGCATTTAACATTCACATCCACTGACATTCCATAGATGTTTTTGTTTTTTATATACTGTATTTACAGCCAAAATATAAATTTCAGCATGACATCAGTGACAGAGAGTGGCGCTGGACTTAACACCACTCCTCATAGAAAAATGTGCTTCAGTTGAAAGTCAAAATCAATTATGAATAAGTCACGTCTCTGTTTTAGACACCACAGTGGTATTAAATCCTCAATATGTGCGCTTAACTCAATTCTGATTATGGCCCCGAAAGGATAACATGATGCAAATTGACCTATAATTTTTCACCAGTTATATTTGTACTTAATAATTCAAGAAAATCCTCTATTTCCTCTGCTGTAAATAATCTAATGAACTTTGACCCTCTTTTCTATGACCCAGGTCACACGTTCATTAAGATGTAGCATTCCGTGGCCTTTGTTTTGTGTGTAATGGTTTGAGTCAGACTCATGCCAGAGATAACTTTTGTCTTTAGTGAACTCTGCACGCTAAAGTGTATTTATAACCTTACACACAATCCCACTGAGGGCATGATGATCTTTCACCTACTTCAGTGGCATGATGACCGAGTAGCTGTGTGTGTATCAGAGCGATCCTTTTACCAATTTATCCTTTTTAGAAGAGAGTGATCTCACAGAATGATTCAACTGGCCAATAGAATGACAGACAGAGCACTTTATATTTACATATGCACTGTAGTTTTCTATAAATAAATTAAAAGTACAATAACATGATCATATCAGCACATGTGATGCAAATATCCGAGTTCACAGCAAATGAAATGAGAAACTCGCTCGTGACGTCATTTATAGATAGTCAGATTTATATAGAGTTATATTTTTATTATAGGGCTAAACATTAGCTTCCAGGCAGGCAGGCAGGTAATATACATTAGTAGTATTATTACTCAGAGACTGCTTCTTCTCGGAGAACGTACTTTGGGTCAAATGTTGATTACATAGCTATCAGAGTAGTAGCTATAGGAGGAGGAATGCATTTTACATTTACGTTTTAAACAACAACTAAAGAGAACTAAATAAAACACTAAATGAAATAAACCGGCAGAATCTCGTCCTTTCTGACCCACATCTGGTCACATGTTGTTATTTTGGTTTCTTCTGAACTTGAATCCGCTCTGCTGATCTGGCTCATGTTCTGCCTGAATATAATCTTATCAGCATGCATACGGACAGATGGCAGGTCAGATAAACGAGTGCAGGGAGCAGTGGGGAGGAGATGACTTTAATCATTACAGGTTCAGTGATCAGTGTGATGGTTTGTGAGTGCTTTTATGGTTGAAGAAGCTGATCTGGTCTCAAATCACACAGGTGGTCTTAAACATAAGTGGACTGGCCTTAGACTGGTCTAGATAAACACATCGCAACTATTTCAAAACAAACAGATTGAATGTGTTTCAGGGTGGACGTTTCCTTTAAGTGCTTAAACACACACACATGCACACACATCATCCAAGCTATTTCTTTTATTCCAAAGTCTGAAACTGTGGAAAAAACCAACATCCTCTGAACATTGACCGCTTCCCTAATACAGATGACAGAGAAAAACCAACAAAGGTGAACAAAGTCAACAAGAAGGGGGAAGAATCAATATCACAAATGAATTATCACACATCATTAAAGAGCTGAGATCTAAATCTTAGTGAAGTGCAGACAAGCAGTGGAAAAAAAAAAAAAAAACCTTTCACAAATGGTTTGGGTTACAGACCCCTGCTGTTACCTGCTTGACCACGCCCTCTGATTGTTATTCACACCTGTCCTACTCCTTACTCTCATGATTGGCTCATTAACCTATATATATAGGTAAGGGTTGGGGTCAGATGACTAGCGTTGGTGATTACGCTATTTGTCATTTGGTTTTGATTGCCATGTTTTTCTTTTTTTTCTCCTCTCTAATTTTCTGAATATAAATCTTGAGAACAGCTAAATCAGAACACTGAAGTGACTAAATCCCTTGCAACACTTAAATATTTGTTGAAAGCCATTAAAAAAAAAATAAATAAATAAATAAAAAGGAGGGGAACATGTTAGCTACAAACATTATTTAAGAGTAACTGAGAACAAAAGTAGATTATTTTTCTTCAATATTTTATGCAACATCCTTCTAGTACATTCTGTCCACTGAGCCGCCATCTTGGATATATTTTCAGTCAGGCTCATATGTACTTATACGAGGAGACTTTTTAATTGAAAACGGTTCGACGAAATGGCTTTTCAAACACGGATTTGAAATCAGTGTTAAGAATCTGACAACATGGCGTAAATAATGTGTGGTTTGCCTCAAATAAGAGGAGAAACCCCGTATTTTTCCGATTGTTTGGGCTACTGCGCATGCGCATTTCGCATTCACCGAGCAAACTGCGCTTATCGTTAACGGGCAACGGTTTATAATGTGCGCATGCGTCAATTTAAGAATCTGATTGGTCAATTGTTTTTTTTTCCCGCTAACAATAATTGGCTCCTTTTACTGAGAGGCGGGACTTACGCAATAGAACCGCCATTTTAAGTTTCCACTCATAAGCTTTCTGTTTAACACGTGTTTGTCATTTTAGATCTGTTGAATAAAAAAACAAAACAAACGCAGAATATAAGTTTTAAGTCCATAATTTATTCAAGACAGCAAATGCACTTTCATACAAGCACATGTGCATAGGCTTTATCTACATCCACATTTCTTCTGTTTTTAATCTTATTGCTGAACTTGTTTAAACAAGACTATCCTTTTATAAATGTATAAATGGAAATATAACACTTGATCCTGGAAAAATAAGTATGCCTGTTGTGCTATGAGTTATGTCGTGTATGATGTGTTTTGCTGTTACTTGGATGATTTCCTCAAGAAGTTCATTAACAGTTAGACCTGCTCCAGTAGCTCGAGGCCCAAGTAGTTTATGGTCCTTCGCTTACACGTGGAATCAAACACTTTCCATTTAAACCGGATTTTCATCCAAACACACAGAAGTTGCATCCCAGTACTGTTTTTTTTAATGCGCACTTGTATACTCCCCCTCGTTAAATTTCCCCACATGGTCAAAGCTTTGCTAACATTCTGTTACTTATCAACTCGTGTAACGTTTTTTCAGATGATTGATAGATGATGGATCGACTCAAAAATCATCATAGATGTCATCATTTTAAGTTTCTTTTACATTAATTTTAGTTAATATAACTGCTAATATACTTTCTTTCTTTACTCTGATAGCCATTTAGCACAGTAAGTAACAACTTAATAGAACTGTACACAGATTGTGTTTTGGGAAAACAGTACTGAAATGCACAGATTAGAACAACATGTTCTGTCAAAAAAGAAAAAAAAAATACAGCAAAAACATCACGTTAAACCTTTACATCCTCAGGTACATCATGGCAACTCCAATTGTGCAAGATATAAAACTTCTGTACAATTGTTTTTACTTTTCAAAGCTGCTAATCGGTTAGCATCGGACTAGCTGGAAAAATGACGCCGTCTTGCTCTACACTACATTTCACACAAGCATTTGTGCAGGTTGGTGTAAAATATAAGCAGATCTATCCAATATGGAGCTGCTGAGCGTGATAACAGGCTTTAACTCCAACTCTATTTTTCTTTTTACATTTATTTTCATTATTGAATCCTTGAAAGCTGGTTAAATCTGCTTAAAACCATTTAGAGGTAGGATAAATTGACCAATGAAACAAGAGCATATTTCTTCTACTGTACAATTTTTTTCTTTTTCTTTTTTTCTTTAAACAATGTCAAAATCTGTTACAATAAATGATCTGGATATGTGCATGCAGAACAAACAGAAACACCATTTTGGTACAATCTGTAATTTACGCTTCTTCTTTTTTAACAGATATCAATACAATGTTAAGATAAACTATTGACAAAAGAAAAAGTAAGACTTTAAATTGTGAAACCTTGAGTCCCTGAGGGCTAAGATGCTACAGACAGTGAGAGGAGAGAGGGGGGGTGGATAATAAGAAATAAATTTTTTAAAAGGGGCTCCCCCTTTTGGGGAGAAATGAAAAAAATAAGTAAATAAATGAAAAAATGAATCTGGGTCGAAATGGGAAAATTGAGAAGAAATGTGTTTAGAAATGAAATACTGAGGAAGAAATTAGGAAGAATAAAAAAGAAGGCAGGACGACATGAGGCAGAAATGGAAAGGACATTGGGTTGGTAATGTGGTTAAAAATGGAGAAGAAATAGGGAAGAGAAGTGAAGAAATGGGTAACCGAAGGGGAAGATGGGGATGAAATAGTAAAGAAAAGTGGAAGAATTGGATAAGAAATGGAGAAGAGATTGAGGAAAAAATGGAGAACAAATATGGAAAGAATTGAGGTAATAATAAGAAGCAACTGATTTAATATGGAATAAACATGGATGAAAATTGAGAAGATGGGAAATAAAATAAAGGAGCGAATACAGAGAGAATCTTTTTTAAAGAAAGTATATTTTTACTCAGTAAAATGATTGAGGATGAAGAAGAGCGAGAGAGTGAGGATGACACTAATCATTTAGTGTACTGATCAGTGTTAATTCAGCTAATAGAACTGATGGAGATCCTCTGATAGTGATAAGTAAAGACGTCCTTTATATTATAACAGAGGAGCTGAAGCTTATAACACTTAACTGGACCAAATCTGGTGGATGGGAACCAGAAATGCAGGCAACAGAACAAAATACCCGTTTAATGAGCAAGGAAATAAGTGGTCCACACTGACAAAGCACTCAAACAACTAATAAGCAGCGATGTGCTAAAGACAGCTGGGAATACTCATCCCACAAGATAGCTGGGAATACTCATCCCACAAGACAGCTGGGAATACTCATCCCACAGGATAGCTGGGAATACTCATCCCACCGGTTGGACGGTCAAGAGCAAGCTTTAACAAGAGTTAACCGGTTTCAGGGTTTAACTACTCGAGTGTCTTTGGAGCTGGTATCAGATCAGTTTCTCTCATTGAAGGATTGTGTGAATCATTTAAAGTCATGATGTTGAAGCTAGCTTTAGAGTCAGTTAGGCCGAAGTAACATGATAATAATGTACTTTAACACATAAAACATGATGAAAGCACATTCATTATGTTCACATTACAGTGACCCGAATCTGATTTATTTAAAAAAAAAATTTACTAACTGTGAACAGAGACTTCATTTTAATTTGAATTTTTAATGAATAAATAAAAAATCAGATCTATGCTGCTTTCTTATGCACCACTACAGTAGATCACATATATTTTATATTAGGGACAAAATGCAATGAATAAATGAATCATTTATGTCAAAGCATAAAATATACTGAAAGCACACATTACATTCACGTTACAGTGACTAAAATCTGATTTATTTATTTATATATTTTTGTGCCTAAAAATATCCAGTTTAAAAAAAGGCATATTTTTAAATTCATCTAAGGCCCCACCCCCCAGGACACTGTTTAAGTTACAGTTTTGAACTAGCTAGCTAGCTATTAAGGTAATGTTAACTAGCAAGACAGCTAATTATCTACTTATTTATGTATGTCCTATGACAAACTTTTAGTGCAATGCTAGCCAGCTAGCTATATTTAATATCTTCTTGGCAAGCTGTTAGATAGATACTTGTGTTAAGCTAACATACTCAACAATAAGTAACATAATCCCCTTGTAATACTTGCTAGCTTATTTAATAGATGTTCAATTCTAGCTTTTTTTTTTTTTTTTTAGCAAACGGTTATCCAATTTATAAATCTTTTTAAAATATCAGTTTCATACTATTAAAACGGCCGTACAATACGATCTCTCGCGCTGCCGGTTTATTCATATTTTCACTACTGCTCTGAGGGATTGTCTCAAAAGCTGCGTTTGTGTTGTTCATGATGCTCGTGTGAATCGTGCACGTTATTAATCGGTGTGCATGCAGGGTCAGATGTAGCAAAGCAGTCTCACTAATGTCATATACATTTGTAATGGGAACGTGGCCAAAATGGTTCACGAGTACACCGAATATCGAAACGAATAAACGGTCAAGAGTTATAAAGAAGGGACGGATCGAGAGTGATCAGTGATCAGTGATGCACAAAGACGTTTAAAGGCGAGACACTACAGCCAGAAATTATTTTGGTCAAGCATTTCTCAGACAAACCACATCTACAGTATACCACACACCTCCACTCAAACCGTACTAATGAAAATGTTAGAAAAGTACAGAAAAATCTTTATTTTACTCTTTTCACTGAATCTATAAGCTCCTCCCACTTCACAATCAGAAAAAAAGCTTGTTTCCTGATATATTTGTCAATGAATGTGTCATTAGGATATAATTTGGAACAAAAAAAAATTACTTTACAAACCACAGTGACTACTGTAGAGAGGAAACCGCTTAAACCACGTTGTGAAATTTTGAACTTCAAAATCAGGGTTTTTTTTTTCTATATTCAAAACCAAAACTCCAAACTATCTCAGTTTCTAGATGAGCCGTAGTCGTTAAATTTAAATGCAATCTTCTCTAATTAAAAGGATATTACAGACGAATTTCCCAAAATGCCGCTTATTGTTACACTTATGTTAGATTTTATACAGGAAATGGCATTTTTTTTTAAAAAAAGCATTTTATGGTATTTTCTTGATTAAACAACAAATCATCATTATTATGTAAATGAGACAGACTTTTTTTTTTTTACCTCATTTACATAAATAAACATAAAATATTCATTTGTGAAGGAACTCATATATAGAAATGACTTGTTAGAATTTTATCAACCGAAATGAACTGTGAATTATTTGTTCGTTTAATTAACTTTCTTATGTATTCATTTTAACCGACCCTCTTCACCTGTAGTGTCTCGCCCTTTTGTCTCGGGAGTTTGAATAAGTCTTTGCCAGTTTGTAGAAAAGCCGTGTACTGCAGTCCTACACATAATCTCAGAATTAATCTGACATCACTAGAAAGTGAGAGATATTTAGACGCCAGTTTAAAGCAGACCAGAAATAAATGAATGCTGATTGGATGATTGAGAAATTCACAGATTTGTTTTTCTTCCAGTTGATCCATTGGTCAAAACAGCGTACTTAAATCATACACAGTATAATGAAAGCGTAATGTTCTCTCAACCTGAATTAAGAGTCTCTCTCTCTCTCTCTCTCTCTCTCTCTCTCACACACACACACACACACACACACACACACTCGCACACACACACGGGCATATATCTACATGTCTAAAGTAAGAAATAATTAAAAAGAGTGAAAGAGTGATCTGAATCCACAAGCGATGCTGTGATCAGATAAACAACCGAATGTCTCGATCAGAAAATGTAGCTGTTGTGTTGTTGGTGTTGTTGTTGTTGTTGTTGTTTGTTTTTTTGCTCCTGGTTGTAGGGGGCGCTGTAGTTGAGCAGGTCATCACTGTGTTAGCTTGCTATGTCCGTTAGCGCGCTGCCATTTTCAACGACCGCCTTGATGAACTGTCGAAAAACTCGGTCCATGTAGGTGCTGTGACGTGGCCAGAAGCCCTCCAAAAATCCAATATGGCCACCATGGCATGTGATGAGGAGCGCCAGATTTGGGTTCTGCTTCACTGCCTCGACAGGGATGGCTGCGCACACACACACACACACACACAAACCCAAAGTTGATTGTTTTCCTATCGCAGAATGTTTTATTCCTCTTATACCACAGCAGTGAGACGTCAGAAATTTTACTCTGACTGTTTCAAAGCACTGACACTGGAGACTCCTTCCATAAATGTTAAATAAATATCTGCTTACAGAAAAACTTTACCACATCAAACAATTACACATGTGAACAAGTTGTTACTATAGAAACAATACCGTATTATTATGGGCACAGTAATATAAACCTGCGCTGCTGTCAGAGCTGCTGTTATAGAAAACTAATCAACACCTTCTGACCAATCAGAATCCAGAATTTCAAACAATGCCGAGGAAAGCGTCTGCATTTCAGACTCAAACGGATGTTTCGTCCGTTTCCTCACCGTGATTTGGCGAGAAAACGTCGTCTGCCGCATTGAGACACAACATGGGCACCTGCACGGACTTCAGCTTGTAGATGGGGCTGGCGTCTCGGTAGTAATCGTCGTTAGTCGGGTAGCCGAACATTTTTGATGTGAAACGTTCGTCAAACTCTCGGATGGTTTTGGCCTGAAAGACAGGGAGAAAATAACGTAATCGTAAGCGTATTACGGTTTGCTTATTTCACAGTTTGATTAGCTGTACTGAGAAAGAAAAGCAGGTTTTACCTTCATCACATGGTCTATGTCATAATTTCTTTCGAGAACAGGCCTGTGTCTGTAAAAAAACAAAACATATTTATCATGGATATTAAAACCATTTCAGAAGACATTCATTCAAAAGCATTGCTACGCTGATGATAAACACAGTCAGCATTATTTTCTATTAATCATACATTACACTAGAGGTCGACCGATTGATCGGTTTTGCTGATTAATCAGCACCGATAGTTTTTAGCGGCTGAGGAGGGTCCGCTGTCGTTATACAGTACGAGAGTGGCCTCTAGAGGCGAAATAAAAATCATCGTGGACAAATTTCGTTGTATTATTTGAAGTGTTTTTGATTCAGTTTGGACGTCTCTATTTTTATTTGTTATTTCGAGTGTTACTTTTTGGTTCAGTTTGGATGTATATCTTTTATTTACTTTAATATTTATTAATAGTTCATTTATATTAATATTTATATATTTATTTCATTTTAAAAAGTACAGTATATTTTCATGGTGCAGACAGTACTGTTTATTTTTGTCATAAAGTTCAGCGATATTTTACTTTGGGCGTGTTTTCATTCGGTATGAATTTTAAAAACTATCAGTTGATTAATCGGTTTTCGGCAGGTACCGTGGTCGACCTCTACATTACACAGTACAAAAATAATGACAGACTTTTGTTCTGGAGATTTGACGCTAACTAGCTAATTAGCACCTGGACACTCCATGATGAAGAACCAAATGTGCTTGGGCCAAATTCTATTAGGACTTGTGTTTATAAGGAAGTTCTTTTGGCAAACGGTTCATTTCCAAGCAGGAATTCCTACGATCAGCCGATGTTGATCAGACATTATGCAAAGCTAGGCTAGGTTAGGATGATAACGCTCTCCCGGTGTACCGGTGTACAGAGGCCTGAAGGCAGCTGGTGAGATAGGAGTTGAAGAGAAAGCGATCGAGAGGCTTCTCCAGGGAAGCGGTGCACTTGAATACATCCCAGCCAGCTGAGAACACAACGACACCCTTCAGGCACGTAGCGTGACCTTTACGACCCAGATAGTTCGCCAGCATCATCCTGCAGAGAAACAACAACATTAAGCAAGGCCTTTAAAACTCGGTTTAGAGAAATCCGAGTTACACTGTACGATAAAATTGCAAGTTAGTCTATCATTTCTAGCTGAGTGGCATTTAGTTAGCAGTTAGGCGTCATACAGTAAGATTATTTGGCCCATTTTGCGTGGGAAGTGAAGCTCATTCTATTGAACAGTTTCCACAAAATTTGTACTTTATACCTAGCTTTGTTTTGCCCCTTTAACGGCACGGACTGTAAAGACGTTTCAATGCCTGGTCTTATTTTTAAGGCAAGGTGTGTCACGTCAGGTCACATCAATAATCGTTCAGATTTTTAAATAAATCATGTCTATAATGTGTCTTTTCTTAGACTGTAGTAATAAAAATATCAAAACTCCATATAAAAAGAGTGACTAAAAATGAAAAATTGCATCTTGTACAGTATGAACAAACTCATATGTCCTAAATGTAAATTCCACCTAATTTGCTGATTTGCTAAACGTGTAAACGTGTTAAACACGTGGCCTAACGGGACTTTGTGGTAAAATCTGTTTCTTGGCTTTGAGCATTAAAGTAACTAAAGGTGAAGTTATGTGATTTCATACAGATTCAAAACAGCAGACTATGACAAACACACTACTATTCAGATTCATTTTATTTATTTATTTATTTATTTTTGGAATGTTTGTGCACCATTTAAACAGAAACCTACCTGACATTTGTTCTTTCTAAGTGAATGAATGTGTGTGTTTTTCGTGTCAGGATGCTGGGCCCGCTCTTCAGTCCTGCGTGTTCAGATGCTGAGTTTGTGGAAACGGATGTCGTACTTCATTCAGCGTGGGGGGAGGAGGAGGGGGAGGGGGGTTGCGGTAGTTAAATTAGGACAGAATGTGTACAGAGGTGCTAAAACATTTCTGCTGCGCTGTCACATACATCGACGCTGGAACACTTGGCTTTCAGAGAATGCGCAGTATTCTCAGTGGAGCTGATCGATAAAAATAAACACTTATGTAGAGTAATGAAAACATTAGAGTCCTGTGCTTCCATCCTAGAGAACTTGAATATCTCAGATTTTTGCTGCCTTCAGGACTAAAAAAAATTATATATATATATAAATATAGTATATATATAGTGTGTTAAATGTCCACCTATCAGCTACCTCTTGCCTTAGCGTGGACTCCATCAGCGTTTTCCGTCTCCGCTCCCTATTCCCTACAGAAGTGCACTAAATAGATAATATAATGGATTCCACACCCCTATGTGCTCTTATGTATGATGTCTAATTTGGGATTTAGCGCCCTGCTCCCTATAGAGGCGCACTACATCGCAAGCTTTTACACCCTTTACAGTGCACTTGGTGTCTAATCTGGGATTGAGCTCACTAATCCCTACAGAAGTGCACTACATTGATACCTAGTGTATGAAATAACAGCACTAGTAGTAGTGTCAAATGTATTTCATGTGTATGTTATGTAATTTAAATGCTAGAGTACATAATGCATGTAATGTATTTGTGTGTGTGTGTGTGTGTGTGTGTATGATGAATCCTCACCCTCCCATGGAGACTCCAGCAGCCATGATGGGAGCGGTTGGGTAAGTGTTATTGACGTGTTCAATCACCATCTCCAGGTCCTCCGTGTTCGCTGCACAGTACGTCCGAGGAGTCTGGACCACACACACACACACACACACACACACACACAGACATGAGATTGGCGTCAGTTTCAAGGTAAAACACTCCCAATGGGATAATTACCCCAGTGAATTCGGGCGTGCCGTATTTATTTAGAGGGCGCCACTCACACGTCTAATCACAGTTGTGTTTCCAGGTGTAAAAGACTGTGAGAATCCCGATCTTACGCCCTCGAGTACAGACTGTAACACACTTCTATTCGGTCCTTAAAAAGCGCGTGTTGGTGACACATGTCCTGGTTTTGTCGAGTCCGCTTTCTTTCCACTCCACGGCACAAAATCCTGTTTTTTTTTAAACACGGTTTTCTTTTAAACTGTGGTTTTGTTGTGACACACCGTGAGTTTCTATTGAGTTCTGCATCGTGATTGGTCAGAAGGTGTTGATTAATTTTTTGTAACGTTCAATCGAATACGTTATCGTTTCTATAGTAACGGCTCGTTCGCAGGGACGTGTACAGCGGACGCTCCGCTAATATTTAAAGAAAAAATAAAAGGTTTGAAAAAACGTGTGTAATTGTTGATATTCTGTGAGGAGATGTATATTTACAGTATGTAACGTGTATGGAAGGAGTCTCCAGTGTCAGCATTTGCAACAGTCAGAGGTAAAGCTGTAACCTTAAGGACTTAAAGGAGTTTACGCTTCTTTGCAGTTTCTCGGTAACATGACAAAGCTGCGTTTTTTTCTCTTGTTAACGTCAAGAGAGAGAGAATAAAGAGAGGGAACGACTTGTTTACAGCTGCTATAACGCAAGCAACAACAGGAACTAACTTGTTTCTTATGAAAAGATACACGTTGCTATGTGAGAAATTAATAAATCATAATCGCTGGTCAGTTGCTGTGGGATAAGAGGAATCAAACAGCTGGGGACGTGCTGTTAAAGGAAAATAGTCAAGCTTAGCATGGTAACAGTGACTCCACTTCAGCACACTTGCCTCGGCTATCTGATGTTAAGAAGCTAGCCAGGTTATTATATTGTGTAACTAACATCAGTATTTTATTCTAATCAATCAGTCGAAGCACTAAAAAACAAGTTGTCGCTTAAGCCCCGCCCCTTTTTTGGTGAGTAAACGTGTGTCTTTTGCTCAGCAGCGAAACATGAAGAGTGTAACCACACACCCAGGAGTAAAGGAAGTCGTACTCTTACCAGAAGCTTCTCGCCAGAAACGCCTCGGTTGTTGAACACAACGCACCTGAAAAACATTGAGTCAGCGTTCAGACATCTCCGCAAACCACAACACACACACACACACACACACACGCATGCACACACACTTCACACTTCGATCCGGAAGTTTACGCCTTTTCTTCAAAGGCAAGACACAAATCTGCACATCTCATCGAGGTGAACAGGGGTTTTTGTTTACAAACCAAAAATGAGAAAAGAGACTCGTTTGTTTCTACTTCTTTCACATAAACTCTAGAAACCAAATATTCATGAATAAAAATAAAAAAAAGAACATTTAAGTCTCAAATTGAATCTGAGTTGATGAAAAACAAGTAAAGGATATATATAAAGATTATGTAAGACTTTAACGACCTTCATGTAGTTTAGCGTGTGTGTGTGTGTGTGTGTGTGTGTTTCTTTGCTGCAGTATGAAGTCGAGTGATAATCCATTATGTGCTACAGACAAACTCGAACTGCAAGATGCCACATTATTGCCACTCATTACCCAGAATTCCCTGTGTCGGTGTGTTAATCATGGTGTGTGAAGAGCAGTCTGAGAGGAAAGAGCCGATCTGGTACACTCTCTATAAGACTCTTTATAATAAAGAGGATGAATATATTTTACTATAAAACACTTTCACAACCATAACCAAATATATGTCTATATATGTCAAATGTAGGGCAATATAGGCACACATTAACTACAAAAGAGATGGTTTGTATTGCAATATATACCAATATGTTTATGTTGGGCACATGCCCAAACCATCTCAGTCTCGCCTCTCTCACGTTGTCTCCAAACCATCCTACCAGCGCTGTCCGTCTAATATACTCATTTCTAATAATGTCCATCCGCGTCACTCCCAGCGAAAACCGCAGCATCTTCAACTTTGTCACAGTTTTCTCACTACCTTCTCGTAAACTTTCCCCTTCACGCTTGCAGATCCCTTCCATCACAAATCACTCCTGCAAGTCTTCTCCACCCACTCCACCCTGTCTGCACTCTCCTTTACTTTGGAAAATACTTTGACCCCAAGTATTTAAACTCATCCACCTTCACCATATCTACTCCTTGCACCCTCACCACGCCACCACCCTCCCTCTCATTTATTCCTTCTTGCACCTACTCACGTTCGTTCCCCTTCTCTCCAATGCGCACCTCCACCTCTCCAGGCTCGTCTCAGCCTGTTCCGTACTCTCACTACAGATCGCAGTGTCATCCGCAGACACCATAATCCATGGGGACACCTGTCTGATCTCACCCGTCAACCTGTCCATCACCCTTGCAAACAAGAAAGGGCGAAGAGACGATCCATGATGCAATCCCACCTCCACCTTGAAGCAGTCCATCACTCCTACCGCACACCTCACCGCTGTCACACTGTCCTCATACGTATCCTGCACCACCCTCATATACTGTACTTCTCTGCCACTTCCTTTTTTTTATTTTGCTGCCCCTGCCCCTCTGACAGCCTGCGTCTGCCCCGGGGCCATTGTGTGGTTGTAACTCACCTGTATCCGAGCTCTCGGCTCTGCTGCACCATGTGCAGGATGTAGGACTCGCGGCTGGTTCCGGTCAGACCTGGCAGGAGCAGGACAGTGGGGCGAGTGGACGAGTCGGGGTGAGAGAGGCTGTCTTCATTATCAAACCAGTCCAGAGATATCTGACCTCCATCTGGCGCTCTGATGAGCTCACTGCCGCACACACACACACACACACACACACACACACACACACACATTTATATGTAACACTCCAATCTGCTACCCAGAATAATCATCATGGAAAATAATACGTTACATAAAACAGCTTTCTCATTCGCGGTGAGCGTCTCACCCTGATCTGTTTGGAACCTTGAAAATACACAAACTAGCTCAATTTGTGCTGAATATATATTAATTATCAAAGCCATATGGGTCGATAGGCACGCTGCTGGAATCTGTGAACTCTGTGTTCAGAATTTGGTGCAAAAACATCAGGATAAGCACAAATAAGAACCATCATTGTTCAACAATGCCTGAAAAAATTACTTTAATGCTGATTAAATCGTGGTAGAAACCTTTCACACCAAACAAATGCTAAAAAAAAAACATCATTCTGTAATTAGACATTTCCTTAGGATCTATGAATGGATCATCAACGTGACAACATGAACAACTTGCGACAGCTGTCACTGGCACTGTTAACATGTTGTCCACTGACTCATTCAGAAGAGATGTGATCTCTGCTTATTCCTTCATCGTGAATGATTTCCTTTGATTGAAACACCTAAAAGAAAGACGGAGGACATTGCGTACGTTATTACTTACTTAACGCTTTTAATGCTTTAGTGCCTGCCTCTGTCTCTGAAGGTGTGGAAGGTTGTCTTGCTGAACATCCCGGCAGTAAAATCACAACGAAAGTGGCTTTTAGGTGGTTTTTTTTTTTGTTTTGTACTATTAAAACTGGAACACACCAGCTCTAGAAATTCATCAGAACAAAAACAAAAGATACACAAAACAAAACACGAGACTCCCGAGTGGCGCAGCTGTCTAAAGTCTTGCCTCTTGACAACGCCGCAGTCGTCCATGACCTGGAATACAAGAAAGCGTAATCATCCCTGCTTTCTGAGTGGAAACGATGGCCTCACTTCTTATCCTCATCGAATACCGCTCACATCTGTCACGTTCAGTCGCACTAAGACATCTCACAAGCAGCATCTTTTCTAAGAATGTTCGCTTAATCACTGCAAAAAGGCCATCGTTCAGAGACAAGTTGCATGAACGCTCTGTATCAGAATATGAAATGGCCTTAATTAGGGTTTTGTAGTTAAAGTGTCACACGATCTCAATATAAAGTACACCCGGTCTTTGTAAAATCCAGAGTCTGTTCAGAACATACCTAAACAAGAAGGATACCTCCGCCACCAGCAAGTCTAGTCCTTCTTGTTACTAATGTGTACGCCTGAAATACCCATTAAAATAAACGTCAAACAGGAAGGAAACTATTGAAGAAAAAAGAGAACGTATTTCAGACATTTGACCTTGGTGTGACCTTGACCCTGTTTGGATCAATTCCAAGGTCTAATCAGGTCATCTGCTGCTCACAGTGATAATTCCATGGAGGAGGCATAACAACCAACATCAGCTATCAAAACAAGTCCAGGACAAGGGTTATGATACATTTTATGGAACGCCTGAGATACAGTGAAGCATGGTGGTATTAGCATAATGTTCTGGGGACGCTTTTTTTTTTGTCAGCAGGGACATGGTTGAGGGTGAGATGGATGGAGCCAAATACAGGGCACTGGTAGAAGAAATTCTGTCCCAGTCTGTGAGAGACTTGAGACTGGGGGCGGAGTTTCACTTTCCAACGACATTGAGCATACTGCCAGCGCTTCAACACCAGCAACCTGAATGTGTCCAACTGAGCATTAACATCTCCATCCAGTCTGACAGAGCGTGAGCGTTTTTTGCCAAGCAGAATAGGCGACAATATCAGGATGCAGATGTGCAAGGCTAATAGAAGCATATCACAGCTGTAACTGCTGCCAAAGGTGGTTCTAACACCTAAGTATTGACCCAAGGTTGTGAATACTTGCGCAACCTAGAAATGTCTGCATATTTATTTAATTAACATTTGTGGCACAATAATAAATGTTTTGCGCCATCGGATGTGTAAATCTGATGCTAAAAATCTCAGTGAAGTCCACTGAAAGTTCAGTTTCAAGCTGTAAAGCGCAGAAAAGTTCAAGGGGGTCAAATCTTATGTAAGGCGCTATATATTACTAGTACAGCATGCCACAACATGCCTAGTGAAGATAAAAGCAGAGACCGTACAGAGTGTGCTATATACCGTATAGCCTATAACAGACAAAGGCTTGCTGCTGGTAAGTTCTGTCGAGGGTGTAAACACATCAGGTTTAATTAAGTCCAGATTAAACACTGGGCGATTAAAAGACTTGATCCTTTTATCTGTCAGATATTTGAGCTATGAAACTGACCAAGACACTAATCTCTTCACAGCTTCCGGTGTTTAATATGCTGGCTTTCATGTAAAACCTTTGATCTGCTGTTACATTTCCTTTCCAGCATCTGAAGTGTTCCTGCATTATTTAACCCAAGTGTGCAATCTGTCCCAATAGGGCCATTATAGTAAGTGAGGAATAACACACAACAGGGCATGCTTTTATAGGAAAATAATCCTCGACGAGGTGGTGTGAAACGGCCCGGTGTGATACGGAGTTACTCTTACCATCCTGACGCTGATTATTTTCCTATAACAGCATGACCCTTTAACAGTGTTTCATTCCTCTTTGATTTCCTAACACTTACGATGTTAGTTTATTTAAAGTGCACGTATTATGGATTTGAAACGTGCCTAATTTTGTTTTAAAGCTCTCATATGATAGATTTACACGCATCCGAGGTCAAAAAACACTTTAACATGCTCATTGTTTAAACTGTAGCATTACCTTTACCCCCCAGTGTCGCAAACGACTCGTTAAATGATTCATTCTAAAGGATTCGTTCTAAACTCCTCCTTTCAGAGGGCATACCCTGCTCTGATTGGTCAGACGTCCCAGTCTGTCGTGATTGGTCTACCGCTGTCAGCGTGTTTCAAAAAGGAAACGCCCACTACCATTTCAGCTCTGTCTGTTTGCAAGCAGACGATGAAGACGAAAGGTGGGGCTTTTTGTTACAAACCTACGTAGATTAGTACAGGAAGTGAGTCTGGAATCACTAACGACTCGTTTCAGCTGTTCAGAATCGGTTCATTCTTTTGGGAGTCCTGAAACTTTGCCGACGTTTTTACGTTCGCAAACAGCTCTATAACACGCTACATGAAAGGGAATATTTGTTACCATAATAGATGCACTTTAAAGAACAACACATGAGGCTTTTTAACCATTTATGGTTATATTTAATGTTGTGGAATGTTGGCGAAACAAGTTAGTTCCCGTTCTCACATATTTTCAGCTATAAACAGTCGTTCCTTCACCAGCCTCCCTGTATTCTCTCTCGAAGTTAATAAGACAACAACAAACAAACAAAAACACAGCTTATTGTGTCATCTGTCCTGAAGATGTAGGAACGCTTAAAGTTACAGCTTGACCTCTGACTGTTACACAGCGCTGACACTGGAGACTCCTTCCGTAAAGGTTAAATAAACATCTCCTTACAGTAAACCTCACCATATCAAAGATTGCACCTGTTTTTATTCAGTTTATTATTACTGACGGGGCGTCTATGTGAATGACAAGTTCCTGTGAATGTGTTACTGTAGAAATGATAACGTATTAGAACAAGCGCATTTATATAAACTAAAGTACTGGTGTAAAGCACTGAATTAAACAGTGCCAGTCAGCACAGAGAGAGAGAGAGAGAGAGAGAGAGAGAGAGACTGCAATCTGGCACAGCTTCGTTCCAACCTGCACTGAGCACTGACATCATCAGTTTTTCCCTCAGCTCCCTCCCTCTCTTCCTCCCTCCCTCCCTCCGTTGCTGTTCCTGACTGTACAGAACAGTGTCTTCCTCTCAATCTGGGACTGCAGCCAGATTCGAAACAGAACTACACCACATCACACCGCTCGCAAACGCAAAGCACAACACACCAACCTTTACACACCAACACACCAACCACATTACACCAAACAACTGTGAACATTGTTTGTTGATGGAATGGCCTCTATGCCCTTTGTTGTTGACTTCTGCAGGCTCAGACAGTCAGCCCTTAATCGATAGGCACTCTGCAGTTTTATATAAGCATGACGGGACGATCAGATTGGGTTTGCTCTCTGCATTAGTCTAGATCGAGTGTGTAATTTCAGAGCAGGTGTAGAATACGCAGTCTGAGATCAGCCTGTTCTCCTCTTCCCTCACCGATCAGCTCTCTCTCTCTCTCTCTCTCTCTCTCTCTCTGTCTCTCTCTCACACACACACACATACACACACAAGAGGAGATACTAATTACATCAGCATTTTGATTCCACTTCTATATAAAAATCCTCCAGGAGAACTCACTGTACTACTCAACACCGAGAGCTCCAACAAACTGACCATGGAGACAGTCGAAATTATGAATTATTTCTCGACTACGACGCCACTCGGGTGACCTGGTGGTCATTTCCGAATTAATATATCGCGGCCATGAGATGCATTTTCTCGAGATCTATTTCATTGCATGTTAAAATGAGTGACAGACCGAGAAATCAAATGAATTACACCACTGTAGCACATTAACAAGTGAAAGTATCTTCAATATAGTTCCATTTATCTAGCATTAAAAAAAAAAAAAAAGATTACAACAAACAGAATAGATTGTTAAATTTATTTAATAACAAGCTTGAAATTGTCTTTTTTTTTTTTTTTTTTTTTTTTAGAAAGAAGCAACCTTATCTGCCAGTGGAAAAATTTGAAATTGAAATGAGTAAAAATTGTCTAGAAATAGGTTTACTAATCTCATATTTGGGTTATTGTAATCTTACCAATAGGAAATACTAAATACATTTAGACTATATTCAAAATATTTTCATTTGCCATTTAATTTTTTGCACTGTAGTGTTGAGACGTGGATCTTCCAGCTCATGGTTAAACATTTCGAGACTCTAATCAGACTCGATTGATATCCTTTACATGTGATGTGAGGACAGAATCTCATATACAGTAAGATATGTTGAACAATACATATTGGCATATACTCTTAAGTAGCTAACTAGCTACCACTCGTCAGTCAGGTTTCTGAAACTAAACACTGGCCTGGGCAGCACACTGGAGCTCGCTAATCAATTTATATCTAATTCTTCATTAGTTATTATAGCTGGGTTGTTGTTTTTTTTTCATTTAATGAAAGTACACAGATGACACAGTGACACTGACACAGCAGTATCATGAACGAGTGTCTCAGATATACTGTAGCAGCTCTGTTTTCTGCCAAACAACTCAATACTGCTTAAGTACTCCCTTCTTGGTACAGAATTAGGATCCATTTCACACCAGAGTCTTGCAAACACGCACACAGTGGATGACATCACCACACACAAAGTCATTTCTCTCTCGGGGCGCCCAAACCCATACGACCTTGTGTTGCGACAGCGGATGACCTTCAGTCCTTCGCAGCAGCTGGATGTTCCACATAGACAAGGCCAGTAATCAGATTTTAGCCAGTCTAATATGTTTTGCTCCACTTTAAGACCATTGTAGAGATGAACTCAAAAGATCCCTGCATTGATGACTCATTTCAATAAATGCAATCCAAGCAACGGGCTAACTCTCCAGTCAGCACATTTCTCAGTGATTAATTAGCTATATATACAGCCGATGAAGGTCTAAGAGTAGCTTGATGGCCGCGTGCCAAAACAACCAACCAGCAAATGTGATAATTACATATCATTACATCATGAAATTTGTGCAAATTGTGCAAAAACGAAAGGGAAAAAAATGTACAACCTGAAATCCACTAGAAGCTCCTTAATGACTGCCCGTTAATCTGAAGCTGTGTGTCCGTAAATCCCTCGCACAAAAAGCCCTTTTCAGTCTGGAGTATGAGTTCTGAAGATTAACCTTTGGGTAATAAAGCATATCCAGGGAACAAAAGGTATGCCTCAGGAATTTACTAATGAAATTCATGTAATTACTACGTCTCTAAATCACCCCCGACAGCCACAGTTCCTGTTTTCCATCCTACACGAAGCAACGTTGAAATTCCTGAAGTAATATTGCATTAAACCACACCCCCGTCTCAAATCTGATTGGTTGTAAAGTGTTGATTCATTTTCTATAACAGCGGCTCTGATTTATATCAATGCGCTTGTTCTAATACGTTACCGTTTCTATAGTAACACCTCATTCACAGGGACTTGTACGGCGGATGCTGTAAAAAAAAAAAAATGTGTGTAATCATTTTCTGTAAGAAAAGCCTTTATTTCAGATTTATGGAAGGAGTGTCCGGTGTCAGTGCTTTGTAACAGTCAAGAAAGGAAGCTGTGACTTTATGTTTTCTGAAATCTTCAGGACAGAGGAGATTATGCTTCTTCGCGGTTTCTCGGTAACACAACACTGCGTTTTTTGCTCTTAGTAACTTCAAAAGAGAGAAAAGAGGCTTTTGAGGGAACGACTAAGTGCAACCAGGCTCATTTAGAACTGAAATACAAGCAAACATTAATTATACAAGTTACATTTCCAAGGAACTTGATATAAAGACAGAATAAAAAGGGGCCTAATACGGAACATTGTTGGTCACCATATTGCAGTTTTTAAGGCTGTAGAGATTCTCTGTTTTCCACCTCTTTATTTTGGTCTCTGCTATTATGTGACAGAACAAGATCCATGGCATACTTAATAACCTGGATGAATAAGTGTGCACACCCTTTTATAATTGGGGGTGTGGCTGTACTCAGTATTTAACGATCACATTCAAACTCATGTTCAAAAGTAATTATCACACAGCTGTCATCAATGACGTGATTCTGATTAACCCCATACAATGATAAACCGTTTCTATAGGATTTTCGTGACATCTCTTCTTGGTTTCATCTGACCATTAAAACCGTGGTCCTCAGAGAGCGTACAAAGCATGGATGGGATCTCACCATCAAAAGGAATCAATCAGGACAGGGGTACAAAAGAATTTCCCAAGCATTAGATGTAGCATGGAACATTGTGGAGGTCGTCATCAACAAGTGGAGGAAATGGAGCACCACATCAACATTACCAAGAACAGAATGTCCCTCCAAAACTGATGAATGGACAAGAAGAACCGGTCAACAATGTGACAACAATCTCTCATATTCTTCACATGTCTGGGCTGTGAGGTAGGGTGGCTACACAGAAGCATTTTCTAACGAAGAAAAAAAATATCCAAGCCCTAAATCACCCCAAACCATGTGGCAAAATGTGTTACGGTCTGACAATACTAAAGGCGGAACTTTTTGGGCATAATTCTAGAAGATATGTTTGGTGCAAAAAGAAGACAGTATATCACCTAAAGAACTCCACGCCCAGGGTGAAGGATAGTGGTGGCAGCATCATACTATGGGGTTGCTCATCTACATCTGGGACTGGGGCTCTAGTAAAGATAGAGGTAATCATGGATAGCTCTATTTTGGCATCTCATGGTGTGCTAAGTCGGTAGACTCTTACCCAAAATGACTGAGTGCTGTATCACAAGCAAAAGGTGCTTTAACAAAGTATTAGTTAGGGGTGTGTACACTTATGCAAGCAGGTTATTGTAAGTGTTTTCTTTTTTGTTTTTTCCCCCTAAAATGTTTCTATTTCTTTTTCTCTTGAATTTTGTTGGTTGCTGAAAAAACATCTGGCATTTTGGTTAAATTTTTTTTTTTTTTTTTTGCATTACAAAATCCTACTATTTTAACAGGGGTGTGTATACTTTTATATGCACAGTATACTAACAGAGAGAGAGAGAGAGAGAGAGAGAGAATGAGAGAGAGAGAGAGAGAAAATAATTCTTCTACCCTGTGAGGACTCGTGACCATTGATGGTACCACTGAGACAATTTACATTGCTGCCCATAACACAGTAGCCACTAAGACAACATGGGTAAGAGTTTATTCCTGACATAAAGACCACGGCTCATGGCTACCAGTTTTGCTACGTTAATAGATTAATGAAAAACTTTACTTCCTGTAGGAGACCCAGGGCTTGGCAGTGAGGAACGGCCGGAGTAGAGTTTGTACCCGACTCTCCCAGCACCAGAATGGGGGGTAATATGTCTCCGTCACCACGGGGCAATTCTCCTTCAGAAACTCATAAAACTTCTTCCCTCCAGATACAAGCTTTGGTTTCTGCAAGAGAGAGAGAAGCATCACTCTGCAGCTCAAAGGATAAACCAATAAAAATGCTTTCCTAAACTCCTACGAGTACAAACTGAACATAAATATTAGCAAGTTTTCTAGCTAACAAAAGCAGAGAATTCTGTTTTCTCACCAGATATACTATTTTTTTAAGCATCAGGAGTACTTCCATGTACAGAACTAAGGAACATCAGAACAGAGGCTTACAAAAAGTTTTTGTTCTAAGGCCATATTTGTGGATAGTAAAGGCCTCTGTATACGTAAAACGGCGATAACATCTGCAAGGGTGTGTGTGAGGACAAAAACACTACCTTCATGAGTTTACAAGCTCACATACTTGGTGGTTTCCGATTAGCCAACCCATACGAGTGCTCCCGCACTGCAGGTGGCGATGTTAAAATTTCACGCCAAATACCATGTCTACAGATTGCTCGCTGCAACGTGCCAACATTTTAAACTAGAGAGGCTCAGTAGGTGTTAGAAGTACTTAAACAAATAATCAACCATGAGCAAGAGGAAGAACCACTTATTTATAAAGAGAAAAGGGAAAGAAAAGTATGCTGCAGTTGGCATGTGAGACCACTAAATAATTTGATGGTTGAAGATAGTGAGTTTAGCATCGTAATGAAACCTATGCAATACATGGAATGATGCAGTTCTGTCATATTGTTTGTGCCAGCAGAAACTCAACTATGCATGAAGTATGTTGAGGCTTTAAGTGTCACTGTGACCCCACACAACCACCCCATCACTGGCCAGTTAAAGTGATGTGATGCTGGTGTAGTTCTGATGACATTACAGATAATGTAAAGACAATTGTCTTTATGGTGACCTCTAAATTGGGCAGTTTATCTCAGGGAGCACAAACTTCACCTATTATGCAGCCTCTTTCTAGTGGAACACAATGCTAGTGATTATCATTCAAAGTGTCCATGATTACATCCATGAGTGCTTGTTAATTATTGCGGCTAATTGGCGGACTTCGCCTAAATGAATTTACTCATGCTAATATACCTGTATACTGTGCCTGTGCTCACACTCGCCCAACTTCTGCTGAACAGAACAAGACAGTATTGGTAGCAATGGTTGAACTAGGAACTTGTACAGAGCCAGAAATCTAGATACTCCGCCCACTGAGTGTCTGATTAAAAGTTTTGTACACTTATCTGAACACAAGCTTCAGAATCTTGAAGATTCTGCCATCTGAATGGTTATTTACACTTCAGTCTGTATGCACCTCTGTGAATCCAGGAAAAGACAAATGGAAAAATAAACATTTAGACAGTGTTTGTCGCCAAATATAGTGATGAAAAATACTGTACTATACTCTTAGCTTGAAGTCATGAATAATGCCATTCTCAGTGTGATGACTGCTGCCTTCATGTAATTTTGTTTTGGGTTCACGTCATGTGCTTTTATTTACATTTACATGTGCTTTTCTGTTCTAATCCTGTATCAGCCCTAGTCCTGTCACTGGTTGATTATCTTAATGTGTTCACCTGTTCTGTGTCTTTGACTTGTTTTGTTTCTGTGCCCAAGACTTATTCTCAGATTCTGTTTCCTGGTTTTGTTTTGATATTATGAATTATCCTGTTTTATTTTTACCTGCCTGTTGACCCCTGCTATGGACTTTGATGATGTTTCTTGGATTGCTTTAAATAAAACACATGCTGAGTTTTTGCACATGCATCCTGCCTTGATTAAATTGGCATAGAAAGAAGTCTACGTAGCAAGGCTAAGCTCAGCTCAACCTGTTAAAGCCATTTTAGCTGGTTTTCTTCATTGGAGTGATAAACTACTGATGACTCAGGGCAATTCCTCTTAATCAGTCCAAATTTAAACAATATTGTAGTGGTTTCCCTCACTAATTACTGAACTCTCACACTGCTGCTGCATTGTTATGTATAACCCCAATTCTGAAAAAGTTGGGACAGTATGAAAAAAGGTATTCGATGTTTTATCTAATCAACTGCATAGTTTTTGCAAACAAAAGTTTATTTTGAAATTGATGAAAAAAAAGCCTTCAAAAAAGGCCTAGTCCTTCAAGAGCAAGGATGGGTCGATGGTCCCCAATCTGCCAACAGATGCATCAGTGAATAATCCAACACTTTGAGAACAATATTCACCAAAGACAAATAGGTAGGATTTTGGGCACCTTCTACAGTTGACAATATAATAAAAAAAATTCAAGGAATCTGGTCAAATCTCTGTGCGTAAAGGGCAAGGCCAAAAACTGCTTCTGAATGTGAAGAGGGAGGATGGACAGAAGGGAGAGAGGGGACAGCCAGAGCTGCCATGTTTACGGATCACGCCAGGATGAGGCCATGCCAACAGAGTCAGATCCGTCAACCCCAGAAAGAGCCAACAAGCCCTGGCTGGCAGGATGCACCTGCTATACACAGAATCCACCCAGAACACCCACCCTGACAGCAAAAGTGGAAGGACAACCAGTTACACCCCAGACCAACAATCCTGTCAAAAAGACCCCAGAAAAAAGGGACCATAACAGTGACCTGCATACACGAGGATGCCTGTGAAATCCCAGCAGCCGAGGTAAAACTACAAAGCCAAACAGGTACCAGGCCACTCCTGGGGGGCATGATCCCTGACCTCTCAGTGCTTCAACTACTGGGGAGAGACTGGTCAGGATTCCCAGATGGCCCAACTCCCAAAACAAAGAAGGCTTCACTACAAGAGAAAGCTCCATGGGTCCGGCAGGCCTACATGGCCCAAGACAAGGGGGACACCACAGTAGAAGGTGAGCCACACACACACACTAACCCAGTGTCGACTGTGCTCCAACAGGTAACATGACAGGGGAACTTCATGCGGGAGTAGAAAGAAGATGACTGCTTGAAACATTGCTGGGCCCAGGTGTGGCAGATCGAAGGGATCGACCAGGACCCAGACCAGAGACTCCCCACAATGTACTTTCTGGTAAGGGGAGGACTACTGTGGGATCAACTGCAGAGGAGAAACCTGCGACCTCCTGGTGGTCCCCAAGGCAAAGACCCAGCTACTAATGCACCTGGCCAATGCCCATCCACTTGGCAGTCACCTGGGGGCACAAAACACCTTGGAAAAATTGCAAGATTGCTTTCTCTGGCCCGACATGAATGCTGATGTTCGAGCCTTCTGCCAGCAGTGCCCCAGTGCCAACACGTCCCCTTTGAGAGGATTAGCATGGACCTCATAGAGCCGCTCCTGAAATCTGCCTGGGGTCACGAATACATTCTGGTCATCATGGACTACGCCACCAGGTACCCTGAGGCAGTGCTGCTACGAAAAGCCACCTCCCCCAAGATCACCAAAAACTTGTGCTCCTATTCAGCCATGTGGGGATCCCAAAGGACATACTAACTGACCAAGGTACACCCTTCACATCCAAACTACAGTAATGACTGATCTGTGTCAACTTTTTCAGATTAAGCACCTGAGGACGTCCGTCTACCACCCACAGATGGATGGGCTTGTCGAACGCTTCAACCAAACTCTGAAATGGATGTTGTGCTGGGTGGTAGATGAGGAAGGTAGGAACTGGGACCTCCTCCTGCCCTACATCCTCTTCACTGTCTGAGAATGCCCCCAAACATCCACTGGCTTCACACCATTTGAGCTCCTCTTCAGGCAGTGATCTTGAGGACTGCTGGATGTGGCCCAGGAGGCCTGGAAGGAGCAGCCTTCAACCGTTTCACTCTGTCATTTTGTGTGCAAGTGCAGATCAACCGAGTGGCCCAATCATCCAGGAACACATGAAAGCCACTCAAAGAGAACAACAAAGGACATACAACTGTTCGGCTCAACCCCAAGAGTTTCAGCCAGGTGATCGAGTGCTTCTGCTAGTGCCCAATGCTTCCTGTAAGTTCAGGAGTAAGTTCACTGCAAATGGCAAGGCCCATACACAGTCCTCGTGAGGGTGAGTCCCATGAACTACTGCCTGCAATAGGTAAGGCCCTGCAATAGGTAAGGCCCTGGTGAGCAGACACTGAAATATACTACATAAACCTGCTAAAAAAAGTGAGTTTAGCCTGCTCCAGTGGTGACTGCCTTTGCTACCCTAGGCACAGATCACAACGACCATACTTTGGTCCACAGGGAGAATACTTAACCTCCATGCAGAACCAGGAGCTGATGGAGCTGGTGGATCAATTCGCTGATGTGTTCTCAACCACCCTGGGGATGACACAGCTGGTCCAGCACAAGATTGAGACCCATCTGCGAGTCATGGTCAGACAGCAGCCCTACCGTGTCCCGGAGGCCCGCCACAAGGCTATTGAGGAGGAAGTTGGCCGAATGCATCATCCGAGATGGCATCATTGAGGAACCCACCAGCCCCTGGTCCATCCCCATTGTGGTTGTGCCGAAGCCCGACGGAAGTATTCGGCTTTGCAACAACTTCCAGAAGCTGAACCAGGTCTCAGACTTCGACAGTTACCCCCTCTCCTAAGTGAACTTCACAAAAGGTTACTGGTAAGTAGCATTAGCTCCAGACGCAAAACCAAAGACTTTGCACCACTGACAGTGCCAGGTTCTCCCCTTTGGGTTACATGGAGCACCTGCGACTTTCCAGAGATTAATGGATGTCATCTTACACCCTCATCTTTGTTCAAAGCCACCTACCTGGATGACATGGTTATACACTCCTCCCCTTGGTCGAATCGCCTGATCTACCTGGGGGAGTTCCAGAAGGAGCTCCGGAAGTCTGGGCTGATGGCCAACCCAAAAAAGTGTCACCTGGGGCTGACCGAGGTACAGTACTTGGGGTACTGCATCAGCCATGGTCTCCTCAAACCATAAACAAAGAAGATTTAGGCAGTCAAAGACTACCCCTGGCCTACATAGAAGAAACAGATATGTGCTTTCTTAGGGTTGGTAGGGTACTATTGCAGATTTTTGCTTAACTTCTCCTCTCTAGCCTGCCCAGATCCTACAAAGAAAGGACAGCTGGACCGGGTGATATGGTCTGCCGAGGTGGAGCAGGTGTTCCAAGCCTTGAAGGAGGCACTCACCAGCGTTCTGGTGCTACGCAACCAAGACTTCACCCTCTCCATTGCAGTCCACACAGATGCATCTGAGACTGGGCTGGGCGCTGTTCTCTCACAGACCTTCAACAGAATAGAACACCTAGTCCTATACATCAGCAGAAAGCTGTCTCCAGCTGAGAGGAAGTACGCTGCCATGGAGAGAGTAGCCGTGGCTATAAAGTGGGCCACCAAGGACCTGCGGTACTACATGGCAGGCCAACACTTCACCCTCGTGACCAACCACACTCTCTTGTAGTGTATGCAAATGGCAAAGAACACCAACACCAGGATAACACGATGGTTCCTTTCACTGCAGGACTTCTCTTTCCAGGTACAACACAGAGCAGGAGTCCTTTACACAATGTTACACCCTGTGGGCCCAGCACCCAGTGACAATGGGCTTGGAGCTGGGGGACCTGTGGGGGACGGGGGGTGTACTGTGACGGCAGGCCGGTGGCCTGCACACTAAGAAAAAATAGCATTCCTGACGCAACTGCCACCACGGTGCTGAAAGAACAACTCTCCTTCAGCACCACTTCTGTTTTGGACAGCTCGACAGTGCGTTGCTGCAAGGCAGGGCTACAGAAACACACACATCTGGTGGCTAATGATCATAGCAGCAGTTCTCCACCATCCTGCAACTTAAGGGAGAGTATAAAAGGGCTGTACCCCTACAGCCAGGTGAGCTATCACTTCCATGACTCTGTCAATGCCTTTCTCTATGTCTCCTGCAAAGGAAACCGGATCAGAGGAAAACTATGCTCCCTGGCTACCTCTCCAGAACCCCCTGGCTTCTCCACAAATCTGCACACCTCCTGGGTCACTCCACAACGCCACTCAGCCATGATCCCTGGATCCCAGCACCGGCCAAGAGCCACTAGAGCACCTCACTCCACTTCCCTTTTCCCTACTTCAAGACACTTTCTTAAATAAAAGAGTATTATTTTTCACCCAATTCACCTCCTTTGAGTTTGTGCTCAGTCCACCACAGCCTAGAGTTGCTACAGGATGAATGGCGGAAAATTCCACTTGCTAAACTTAACCAATTGGTGTCTTCAGTGCCCAGTGTTGTAGTCATCAGATTTGAAATGAGTGTATATTTTCAAAAATAAATTCAATTCACAAAGTAAAACATCAAATAATGTGCTAATAATGTGTTTTCACTATAGTACAGCGTGAATTGAATTAACAAATGACTCTTTTTGTTTTTTGCACTTTCCATACTGTCCCAACATTTTTGGAACAACTGGCATATTTGGTTTATTATATTGTTCCAACATCATTCTGAATATATCTAAATATTGTCTAGGGTTAGTCATGTTGAGTACGTGCTATTTTAGCACTGCTTGAGGTGAATTAATGAACACTGGAGGAGTTAATGCAACAGTGTTGGTGTTATTTTAATACTGTAGCTGGATAATTAAACACCACTTTTGACATTAATTCAGCTCTGTAGCTGTTGTGGATGTTGATTTAACACTGTAGGCTTTACTCAACACTGGAGTGTTCAATATTCAATCAACACATGTGCATGCATGTTAAACATTAAACAAACGTGAAGTGTTTGCCACAATGATAAACTGAAAACTTACAAAACCAATCATTTTTGTTCAATGTATTGTTATATAAATTATTAAAATATGAAATCATTATTATTATTATTATTATTATTATTATTATTATTAACTAAATTAACTACTTGCCGGTGGTAAATGTGTAAAATTATACAATGGGGGGGGGGGGGGGGTGCAGACAGCCAATCAGCTGTTTGTTACTAAGCAATCTGCTTCTTTTTTTTTATGGAATTTATTAGAAAGTGCAGTGAAGATGATGCTGACGAAATAGTGCGAGCTTTGAGCAACATTAATGATCGATGAGGATTTCATATGATCAAAACAATCACCTCCCAGTGCGGTGACGCCCCTAATAATAATAATAATAATAATAATAATAATAATAATAAGAGGAAGAAGAAGAAGAAGAAGAAGAAGAAGAGAAGATTTATATGAGACCTGGATGCTTGTGTGTGTGTGTGTGTGTGTGTGTGTGTGTGTGTGTATGTGTGTGTGTGTGTGTATTTGTATGAGACCTCGATGGCTGTGTGTGTGTGTGTGTGTGTGTGTGTGTGTGTGTGTGTGTGTGCAGGCCTGCAGAATTTCCTGCATCACTGACGGCGCGAGCTCTGCCGGTATATGTCCCATACGCCCCGTGTGCTGTATAACGGTTTCTGACCTTGCTGCCAGTAATGCATGAAATGAACACATCAGTGTCACCCTGAGCCCTCTTCCGGGTGTTACCTTGGCTACAGACGTCCAGTAGTAGCAAGCGTAGGCGACGCCAAAGCCCAGCGCAAGCGCCAGCCCGACCCCGGAGCCGAGGAACCCACCGACCCGAACCTGGTTCTCCAGATACACTGACAGCTCCTTCGTTAACACGTGCAGGTTGAGATCCAATGTCATCATTGTGGGGCTTTTTCTTCTTCTTCTTCTTTATTTTTTTTAATCAAATATATATATATATATATATATTAATTTATTTATAAGCTCGGCTTGGTCCGGAGCTCGTGCGTCAATCACCCGGTGCGTTGCGGCAGAGCGCGAGCCGGCTGAGCGAGCGCGTCTGTTATCCCTCTCCGCGTCCGTGAAGCGCAGTGTACAGCGGCAGAGGAGGAGCGCCGGACTCTCGCGAGATCTACAGATTGGTATGCAAGGTCTGCACGTTACCAAGGAAACGAAACAACGCTTGGCTTGTGGCTATGTCTTATTTAAATACGTTAAAGGGAGACAAAAGTGTGTGTGTGTGTGTGTGTGTGTGTGTGTGATTATGAAGCCTAACTGTCTGCAGATTTCACTGTTATTGTGTGTAAATATAATACATACTTTTAATAATTAATAATTAACTCCAGTATATACCCATCACAGAAATTCTAATGGTTTCCACCACATATACCATTACAAATCATCCATCAGCTAAAACCATTACCATTATTGGTCCTTAATGGTATCCACTAGACATAACATGCCACAAATAGAAGGCAACAAATTACCATTAGAGTTCCCATTAAAAACCAATACAATTCCCATTATATCCATTAAAACCATTACAACTGCTATGAAGTTTTCTATTGTGGGGGTGTTTTTTTTTTCCCAGCAGGGTAGCCTACGTATTTCTTTTCATACGTAAGCTATTCTACTGTAACTTAAACCAAGGTGCTGTTAAATTCTGGATCGTGATTGGTCAGAAGGTGTTAGTTCTCTGTAACCGCAGCTCTGACAGTAGCGCAGCTGCACATCACAGGTTTATATTAATGCACTCATATTAAATACGTTATCGTTTCTATAGTAACAGCTCGCTCACAGGCTCTCATACAGCAGATGCTCCACATAAATGCATTTTTTTTTAAATTTGTAAAATCGTTGATCTGTAAGGAGACGTGTATTTGACATAAATGGAAGGAGTCTCCAGTGTCAGCACTTTGTAACACCATTCCTTTGTAACAGGCCTTTTTTTGTATTATTAATTTTAAGAGAGACAAAAAAAATAGAGTCTGATGAGGGAACAACTGTTTATAGCTGCTGTAATGTAAGTGAGAACAGGAAGTGATGTGTCTCGTGGATGTTCTACATCGTTCTACATTAAAAAAAAACAGATAAAAAAAAGACATGACATTCACTGATAAATAAATGAGGGTGTAAGAGGAATAGGAGGAACACATTTATTATTATTATTATTATTATTATTATTATTATTATTATTATTATTATTATTCTACACTATCACAGCAACCTGTGGATTATTTTCCTATAATCCACACCACAGCCCATTATGTTTTACTGCTTATTTATCTAATGGCATCTAATTAGAATATGGTAATATTAACAATAACATAACACACATAACACTCATAACACTTAATACAGCGTACAAACTTGTGACATGATGGAGCAGTGCATAAAAAGCACTTGAACAGCCTCTTGTGGCTAAATTAATTAAAGCACTTTTAAATGATTGATGTGAAGGATGCCATGAACACCTTAATGTGCAAGGATTGAAGATGATTCCCTCGCAGCATTGGAACTCAGGCACAACGAAATATAGCTGAATAAGCAGACTCGTTTAAACCCTGAAATAGACATTTCCGTGTTAAACGACAAACTTTTTATCAGCCTACAGAGTTAGGGTGGTTGTGGTTGAAAATGAATGAGCATTTATCGAAGGAAAAGATCAGTATAAAGGGCGTAGAATTCAGGAAACATGTTCTGAAAGCTGTGAGGGAAAAAAACAGTCTGAAATGTTTCATAGTTAAAGTAATTGTGGGCTTTAGATAAAAAATAAAAATGAAGAAAGAAAGAAAGAAGTAAAGAGGAAGCTCTGGAATGGAAAAGAATGGAAAGAGGTGGAGAAAAAAAGATGAATATATACAAACAAATGGAGGAAAAAGGAAAACAATGTGAGAGAAAAAGGATCTAGAGAGAGAGAGAAACATGTCCACAACCCCCATTATTTATGTGAGGATGATGGACATGGAGGGACACAATATAATATGGTAGAATAACTCATACTGAAAAGATAAAAACAAACCAAGCACACTTACAAATATAACACGATCCTGGACAGAGTCTCTCGCAGGTTCCTTGTGCCTAGCATAGCTGCTCTTTGCTGAGGTCTTGCTGGTCAGTATGGTCTCTGCAACTGCACACTGCTCCTACTGTTCTCGCTTAGACGCCAAACGGCAGGGCTCCGCTCCAGAAGGCCATCAGAACAGGGCTTCAGTCTTCAAACGCAGTGGGGTGATCCCGTGCGTTTTTGTTTCTCCTTTTGCACTGCATGAGTCAGGTCAGGGACGCATGGCCTGTGCACAGGTGAACTGTGTACTGTAGTGCTATGGTTTGAAGTGCTTCATTCCAGCCACCAGTGCTCAGGTGGAGTCTCTAGTCCCTACCCTGTAACTGTGACACTCCTATTCTTTTGGGGGTTTTTAATGGCATTTTGGCAGATGCCCTTTTCCAGAGCGACTTACATTTATCTAATTTATACAACTGAGCAATTGAGGGTTAAGGGTCTTGCTCAAGGGCTCAACAGTGGTAGCTTGGCAGTGCTGGGACTTGAACTCCTGACCTTCTGATCAGTAACCCAGAGCTTTTAACCACGGAGCCACCCCTGCCCTGTTGTTACTTGCATCCATGTTAAGAGGCTACCTTGCGCATGCAATACTAACACTGGCCTGGTGGTGAGAGCAGCTTGGAGGTGCTTGGAGAATGCGTCCATGAACTATATGAACACCTCATCGACACTGAGGGCATGGATGAGCAGGTCATCCAAGTGAAGTATTGCTTCAGCAGGTTGGCCAGCACCTGTTTCATTAGGTCTTGAAGTTTTCTGGGGCATTATAGACCCCAAAATGGCATGACCATGATAATCTACAGCCCCACTCCCAGGGTGAACACTGTCTTCATTCATCTCTGGAGTGAGTGCCACCTACTAATAATCACTGCACATGTCCAGGAGCTGAAACACTTGGAACTGCAGCCCGGTCAAAGACGTAGTCAGTGCAGGATAACGAATAGGAGTCCTGCTTGGTGGTGGTGGCATTGTGAGGCTGTGGTTATCCATGCAGAACCGCCAGCCCTCATCATTCTTCGTCACTAGCATTATACGGCTCAATGACTCCTGCTGTCATTCACTTTTGCCTCTGCCAACTATCACTTCTCCAGTGGATGATGATGAGGCCAGAGGAGAAACAAGGGCTGCTGTACTGGTGTCAGTGTAGTGCTGGACCATGTCAGTGTGCATGCCATCTTTCTCACAAGCTGCAAAGATATCGGATAGACCTCGTGCAGCCCCCATGGCCGTTGGCTACCTGCCCAAGCCACTCTCTCAATGCGCAGACAGCCTCACTCGCTGCCGTCACTCCTCTACATTCCCCCTGAAGTGAAGACAACTGTGGCGTCTCGTGTTCTTCTCCCCCAGCCATGTCAGCTGTAAAGGAAAGGACGGGTCAGAATGAATTGCAAACAGTTTATTGAGTTATTAACAGCAGCTGACCTATACTGTATACTTGTTCAGTAGACTGCCAGTGGTCTGGCAGAGACACTAAGAAATAGCACAGAAAAGACATCTTGTTTTGTTATCGGTCTGTGAAACGTCCTGTGGTGAAATCACTATTTGGGGTATTTTTTTTACCCTAAGAAAAGATTTTTAAAAAGCTCCGCAACTCACGCGCCCGTATCTTCTTGCATCCTTAAAGTAAACTTGAAATCTTTATTCTTGATTGCACTTGAAATAAAAGCTGGGTTTTGTTGTTTTTGTTGTACTGGTGTGTACTTGTGCAGAATTTGTGTTCAACGTGTTTGATAAAGAGGAACAAAATCTAGCCCTGAACAAGGCACCCAGTTTTGTGGTCGGCCTTGAGACCCAGTTTTTGAGCATGTGATTGTGAATGTGTTTGCACAATATCTGCTGTATTACTGGTCTGGTAGGTGTAAAAAGGCTGTGTGTGTGTGTGTGTGTGTGTGTGTGTGTGTGTGTGTGTGTGTGTGTGTGTGTGTGTGGTGATCTGTCTGAGGAGAAACAGTATCATTCTGTGATAACAGTGTCCGATGGGCTTTCAAACATGCATCATCTCTGTGTTCTACTTTGGGGGCTTTTTGTTTCCTGTCACTGTGGTAAGTCCGAGAACATACAATTACACATAAACTATACTCTCACATAAGGGTTCATTCAAACTGACCCTTGTTTTTTTTTTAAATTAAATATTATCTAAGTTTAATTAATCACATGAAAAATATATTTATTAATTATTTAATTACACATTATTGGGGGTCCAAGCACTTAGACTGGTACTGGTTTTCTTACCCGTAAGGAACGACATTCTTCTTCTTCTACTTCTTCTTCTTCTTCTACTTATTATTATTATTATTATTATTATTATTATTATTACTATTATTTTGTCCTACTTCTAAAGCGATGCAAAAAAATCTGCAGTGATTCATTGTATATGTTTGTCTATTGTCCTTAATCTCAAATCTCAGATATGTCTGGGTTTTTATCTTCTTTTTCAATAAACTGTTTTAAATGACTTGAATTCAGCATGAGGTCATTTGACTTCACTGTACAGCATTATAAAATGCATTTGAAAAATATCCTTGGCTCATCTCTGAAGGTTTAGTCCATTAAGCTTTCAAATGATATATATATATATATATATATATATATATATATATATATATATATATATATGTATATATATATATATATATATATATATATATATATATATATATAACCATTAAGTATTCAAATGATATATATATATATATATATATATATATATATATATAACCATTAAGTATTCAAATGATATATATATATATATATATATATATATATATATATATATATATATATATATATATATATATATATATAGGGCTAAATATGTAATATAATATAATATATATAAACGTTAGACACAATGATTTAAAATTATAACTCAAAGTACTTCTACACACCAATCCTCTAAAAAAAACACTGTACATTTAAATCAAATGTTCCTAAAGTTTTTGTGCAAATGAACACAAATGGATTTTTGAACTTTTTTTTTTTTAAATCATATGTCAGTTATATGGGGCGCACGATGAGTAACACGTTCGCCTCACACATCCAGGTTTGGGAGTTCAATTCCCGCCGCTGCCCTGTGTGTGTGTGTGTGTGTGTGGAGCTTGCATGTTCTCCCCAGTTCCTCACGGTTCTCCGGTTTCCTCCCCCAGTCCAAAGACATGCATGGTAGGCTGATTGGCGTGTCTAAAGTGTCCGTAGTGTGTGAATGGGTGTGTGAGTGTGTATGTGATTGTGCCCTGCAATGGATTGGCACCCTGTCCAGGGTGTAGCCCGCCTTGTGACCCATGCTCCCTGGGATAGGCTCCAGGTTCCCCGTGACCCAGTAGGATAAGCGGTATAGAGAATGGATGGATGTATGAATGGATGGATGTCAGTAATATATGTGCTACCTAAGGGGATAAAAGCCAAAGAAAAATTTCTTGCACCGACATAAGAGTCAGGAGGTGTTTTTGAAATGGAGCATCTCAGTTCGTCTGTCACATCCAGCTTCGAATGATACGTAATAAAGAAAACACGATTGGGCATGTTGTTATAGGAAAATAATCAACATCAGGTTGGTGAAGTATGGCCCAACACAAAGTAGAGCATGTGAATGAAGTTGAATTTGAACAGAAATGTGCGGAGCTGAGCTGAGCAGAGCTTCATAACTGCTTTAACTGATTTATTTATTTATTTATTTAACTGTTTCTCATTTCATCTGACTCCTTATTTCATTTCATCTTATTCATTTGCGGTTCTGAGTTGATGTTCTTATTCCTCTGTGCTTGATTCTGATCCTTTTGCGTCCCCCTTCCAGGTTCCAGAGATCCCTTTTTTGTGAGTCAGTTTCCGTCCACGCTCGTGCTGAGAGGAGGACAACAGGTTCAGATCCACTGCAGCTGGAACGTTAGCATCACCAGCGCAAAAGTGAAATGGTTTAAAGACTACCGCACATTGACGTTGAGCCGAACCGACAGTGTCATTCATACACAACCCAGCGAACACGATTCAGCCTTAGTTATAAAAAACGCTGATTTACATGACGCAGGATTTTATGAGTGTGAAGTTACACAAGACATACCTCATCTGTCGAAGGTGAACGGAACGGGGACAAACGTCACATTTCAGACAGAAACTGGTTAGTGTTAGTGTTTCTCTCAAACTTATCACTTTATAAGGCTTCACTGAGTAAGATATGTGTTTTGGTAACGTAAATGACTGAGAAACCGATCAAAAGATCTATAAGTCCTACAAGTCCTATAAGGGCATAAAAGGTCAAAATTTTGATTAACAATGAAGTTAACCTTTGTTTCAACTCAGCAAATTTATGTTTTACCAGTTTTACAAGTCAAGACAATGGATTTCTTTAAATCAAGAGATGTATTTCAAGAAATAAGTTCACATAGCTTACTGGGGCTATCATGTTTTACAGTGTAGAAACAGCCTGGATGAGACATTTCCTGACATAAGTATCTTCAAGAAGTGTCTCAGAATGAATCCATTATGCTTTGTTCTTCCACACAGGAAGAGATTAGAGAAAAACGTTGTATTTTTGCAGTTTCTGTTTGAGTAACATGGACGAATTGAGCCGTATTTTAAACACACAAGAACTTTTAAAGAGCAGTTTTACACGCCGGCCAAACGGGAGCGCTAGTGCGCTAATGCAGTTCTCTTACTTTCAGCTGGTCAGATTCACATACTTCTACTATTCCTGTTAACAGTGTCGATTTTTGTGTTAGTGGAATAGCCATGTAATACACAGTAGTAGTATCTACAGATGTACTGTATAGTGTTAGTATGGTAAAGAAGTATAGACTGTTGTATGGTTTTAGTATATGTTGATATGTGTTCAATTACCTTCATATTCATACTTTAACTTTCTATTGTTTCAACCAGAGCCTGTGACTACTGTCAAACCCGTTTCTACTGCCTCACCCAGTACAGAACGTAAGTTTTATCTACACTGGTGTAGTGGTATCGATAGTGCTGTAGTTTTAGTATACTGGTGTCTATAGGGATATAGTGTTAGTATAGCAGGGAGGTATTTACATTCTTTACAGTTGCTCATTTGACTGATGCTTTTATCCAAAGTGACTGGCAACTGAAACAGGATAGAACTGAGCAGTTGGGAATTAACAGTGGTAGCTTGGCTATTAACCTTAACCATTAAAGTCTTAACCATTGAGCTACCATTTCCTTTTCCTATAGATATCTATAGTGGTATAGTGTTAGTATAGCAGAGTAGTATCTATACACATATAGTGTTAATATAGTACAATCTGTAGTCATATAATGTTAGTATAGTACAATCTGTAGTCATATAGTGTTAGTATAGTACAATCTATAGACATATAGTATTAGTATAGTACAATCTGTAGTCATATAGTGTTAGTATAGTACAATCTGTAGACATTTAGGGTTAGTATAGTACAATCTGTAGACATATAGTGTTAGTATAGTACAATCTATAGACATATAGTATTAGTATAGTACAATCTGTAGTCATATAGTGTTAGTATAGTACAATCTGTAGTCATATAGTGTTAGTATAGTACAATCTGTAGACATTTAGGGTTAGTATAGTACAATCTGTAGACATATAGTGTTAGTATAGTACAATCTGTAGTCATATAGTGTTAGTATAGTACAATCTGTAGACATATAGTGTTAGTATAGTACAATCTGTAGACATATAGTGTTAGTATAGTACAATCTGTAGTCATATAGTGTTAGTATAGTACAATCTGTAGTCATATAGTGTTAGTATAGTACAATCTGTAGACATATAGTGTTAGTATAGTACAATCTGTAGACATATAGTGTTAGTATAGTACAATCTGTAGACATATAGTGTTAGTATAGTACAATCTGTAGTCATATAGTGTTAGTATAGTACAATCTGTAGACATTTAGGGTTAGTATAGTACAATCTGTAGACATATAGTGTTAGTATAGTACAATCTATAGACATATAGTATTAGTATAGTACAATCTGTAGTCATATAGTGTTAGTATAGTACAATCTGTAGTCATATAGTGTTAGTATAGTACAATCTGTAGACATTTAGGGTTAGTATAGTACAATCTGTAGACATATAGTGTTAGTATAGTACAATCTGTAGTCATATAGTGTTAGTATAGTACAATCTGTAGACATATAGTGTTAGTATAGTACAATCTGTAGACATATAGTGTTAGTATAGTACAATCTGTAGTCATATAGTGTTAGTATAGTACAATCTGTAGTCATATAGTGTTAGTATAGTACAATCTGTAGACATATAGTGTTAGTATAGTACAATCTGTAGACATATAGTGTTAGTATAGTACAATCTGTAGACATATAGTGTTAGTATAGTACAATCTGTAGTCATATAGTGTTAGTATAGTACAATCTGTAGACATTTAGGGTTAGTATAGTACAATCTGTAGACATATAGTGTTAGTATAGTACAATCTATAGACATATAGTATTAGTATAGTACAATCTGTAGTCATATAGTGTTAGTATAGTACAATCTGTAGTCATATAGTGTTAGTATAGTACAATCTGTAGACATTTAGGGTTAGTATAGTACAATCTGTAGACATATAGTGTTAGTATAGTACAATCTGTAGTCATATAGTGTTAGTATAGTACAATCTGTAGACATATAGTGTTAGTATAGTACAATCTGTAGACATATAGTGTTAGTATAGTACAATCTGTAGTCATATAGTGTTAGTATAGTACAATCTGTAGTCATATAGTGTTAGTATAGTACAATCTGTAGACATATAGTGTTAGTATAGTACAATCTGTAGACATATAGTGTTAGTATAGTACAATCTGTAGACATATAGTGTTAGTATAGTACAATCTGTAGTCATATAGTGTTAGTATAGTACAATCTGTAGACATATAGTGTTAGTATAGTACAATCTGTAGACATATAGTGTTAGTATAGTACAATCTGTAGACATATAGTGTTAGTATAGTACAATCTGTAGTCATATAGTGTTAGTATAGCAGAGTAGTATCTGCAGACATATAGTATTATATAGTACAATCTGCTGTCATAAAGTGTTAGTATAGCAGAGTAGTATCTATAGACATTTAGTGTTAATATAATATTATCTATAGTATTAAAGCGTTAGATTAACTCAGCTAATATATTAATATTTTTGCAAGGGTAAGTGTTTAATTACCTGTTAATATTAACATGATCTTCTATTGTTTCAACCAGAGCCTGTTACTACTACCAAACCAGTGTCTACTGCCTCACCCAATATCATATGTAAGTGAATTACTGTATGTAAGTATGTACAGTAACATTTATACTATGGCTGTGGATCAGGTGGTAGAGCGGGTTGTCCACTAATCATAGGGTTGGCGGTTCGATTCCCGGCCCACGTGACTCCACATGCTGAAGTGTCCTTGGGCAAGACACTGAACCCCAAGTTGTTCCCGATGGCAAAGTTATCGCCTTGCATGGCCGCTCTGCTACCATTGGTGTATGAGTGTGTGTGAATGGGACACAGTGTAAAGCGCTTTGGATAAAAGCGCTATATAAGTGCGCCATTTACCATTTATAATATATATCAGTGTTGTGTTGTACATGCACTGCCATGAGGCTTATGTTTCTTTCCTTATCACAGGCTGATGAACAAAAATCTGATCCGTATTATTCAAGAATTCATTATTTTTTGGGAAAACCAGGTTTGAAAGTATAACCCCTGAACTCCATGTTCGCATACTTTTTTGTTGTTGTTATAGTGAACTTAATTTAACTGGAAACACATATAATAATATAATTTCATAACTGTATTGGAATTTGATAACTGATTAAATAAAAACTAGAGTCGGGCCATACTGAACTCCTTATAACACCACTTATCCCCAATAATCCAACCTCCGCATGGTTTGTGGTTTGGACATACTGCACATGCACATCTCTACAGTACTTCCGCACATGGATTAACCTTAAACAGCTTGCACAGTACTACCTCCATTCCACTTTGCACCTGTGTTCACTGCACTGTACTGTATTTATTACTGTAATCTATGTCTCCATGCTCATTCACACACATTATGCCATTCGCAATGTTGATAACATATTTGCGCTTTACTGCCGACCTGCCTCATTGCCTCTACACTTTACACTGACTGCAACTTGCTGTTTAGATGCTAACTGCATTTCATTGGCTTTGTACTTTGCTCAATGACAATCTAAACTAATCTAATCTAGTATGTAAAGCTCTCTTCTTCAATTAATATCAGGGGCTGCGGAAGAAGTTTATGACAACGAACCCATCATATTTGCAGTTCGATGTGTGCCCTTCATCATGTTACTGCTGGCTGTGTGCTTTCTGAACAGAGGCAAAAAGAATAAAAGACCAAGAGCAGGTGAGTAGGAAAATGTCATAAATTTAAAAAAAGGATGTAAAAATCCTGACATGAAAAGCTGATTATTTAGCTAAGCTACATTAGCATCTCTGTAACATTAAAGCTTTCTTTCATACAAATGTAGCTATATACCTAAAGTACCTAAACCACATAATGGTGTCAGAGAGAGAGAGAGAGAGAGAGAGAGAGAGAGAGAAAGAGATGACTCTTTGGCATCAAGTAACCGCAAGTTAAACAAGGTCAGACCAGCTGCTGTAGATATTACCATGTGTATTTATTCTGGGTTTTACGGTAACCACCAGGCACGTAGTGGGGGTGGGTGGGGGCTTCAGGGTTGAGCTGCCTCTCCTCTGTTTTAGTTAAGCTTTAGACACTCTACTGAACATTACATTATTAATTAATGTCTTAATTACTATTCTGCTGTACTGTGCAGAAAAAAATCATTTAATTTAGCATATGTTTGTTCAGAAATATTCTATGCAAGTTCTATCAGTTACACTAGTTAGTTAAGATAGATTATATTCCTAATTATATTGTTTATCCTCATGTAGATGTCAGATATGTGACAGTTCATGAGACAGAATATGAAATAAACCGCTGTGTATGTGTTTGTAAGGTCCACAAACAGCAGAAAAGCAAGACTTAGTCGTGGAGGAGGAGAACGAACAAAAAGGACGAGATCAACTCGGACAAGAAAGAAACGAAGAATAAAGGGATAAACAACTAGGACAGGAAAGAGGAGTGGAAACTGAGAAGGAATTAACGGCAGAGGAAGGAGACGTGAAATAGAGAGCTGAGCAAACACAGGGAAGAGAAGTGGACGTGGTGAATGAATTAACAGGACAAGAAAGAGACTTGAACAAGAGAAGTGAGGAATTGAATTAATGTGTTGAATTAGCAGATTCATGTAAGTGCTAGAAATCATGATTCTTTAAACAACACCCTCGTCCGGAGGGAGTGTCGGAAACAATGCACTAGCTTGTTTATTGGCAACTCATGTGCTAGTATGACACATACTGAAAACAATAACTAACCACAGAGGCTCACATGTATGCAAATTAGTGTTCCTTATACAGAAGGAAGTCCCCCTCAAGAGTCAGTCGTTCCAGTGTCCCAACAACCCAAACTGCAACACAAAACTATTTACGTCTCAGTCCAGGATAAAGGCTTTAACGTGCAGTGGTAGCCAGCAGTTGTGCTAAAACACTCTTCTTTATTTACAGGCTTTACAGTCCTGTACAGAGTCTCTTGCAGGTTTCTTGCACCTGGCGTAGCTGCTCTTTGATAAAGTCTTGAACAGCCTTGTTGTTCAGTGAGGCCTGTGCACAACTTGGGCTGTTCTTACATAGACTTCTAACATTCACAGCAATGGCAAAGCTCCTCAGCACAAGGAATGGGAGCCTCTGTCCCGACCCCTTTCACCCCCCGTCCCTTTTCCTCTATACTGCTATCTCCGAGTTTAGAGGTAAGGCCCGGGCAGATGTGCTGGCATTGTAGTGAGCTGGGACATTTCCCAGACTAATGCGCATGTTGGAGTTGGAGTCAGTGATCCAGATTCACACTGACACCATTGGCTTCACCCCAATCAAGTTTGGACATACTGCATACTTTAGCTGTGAGTATTCTAGGGGGAACATAACACACATTACTGGATTCAGTTTGGCTTAAACCTTTGTTATTTGAAGTGTGAGAGTTGCTGCAAACCTCCAGCGGGTTCTCCCCATTTAAATGACTATACGGGCTCTCAGAAGCACTCAGAACTCCAACCTGATCAAGGGTGTGGTCAGTGCAGGGCAACACATAGCAGTCCTGCTTGGTGATGGCATGGAGGTGGCAGTAATCCACACAGAACCCCAAGATGCTATTCTTGACTAGTACAGCTCGGACCACCCAGTGTCTATTCAATGGCTCAATCATCTCATTTACCTTTGGCTCTGCCATTTGCTTCTTCTCCAACGGGTCTGTAGTGCGATGGGTTGGGGGTGGGGGGTCCCTCGAGTGGTCTTGTCTACCACCTTGTGCTCTCTCCCTTGTCCGTGTCAGTTGTGGATGAAGGGAGCAGTCAAAATGAACAGGAAATGAGTTATTGTGTTATTAACTGCAGCTTACTTGTATGCTTCTATCAGTAGACTGCCAGTGACCAAAGAGAGACAACGGCAGGAAGAGAGACGAAGAAAGACTAGTGGATGAGATTATGATTGGTTTAGTGGTTAGTGTGAGCCAGACTGTGCTCTGTTTTGAAAGTGTGCACTATTTTGTGTATTTTTGTACCCAAAGTAAAGATAAAAAGAGCTCTCAACTCATACACCTGTTTCTTCCCATGTTCTTAGAGTAAAAAACGTCATTCTTGGTTGTACATAAAATAAATCTGGGGTTATTTTGTTTGTGTGTGTTTGTACAAAACTGTATTAAATGTGTCTGACAAACAGGAACAAAACTCAGCCTTGATCAAGACTCTTAGTGTTTTGTGGTCAGCGTTGAGGCCCAGGGTATGAGCATATGTGACTGTGAAGGTGTTTGCATTACATCTTTTGTATTGCGTATGTGTGTGTGTGTGTGTGTGTGGGGGTGTGTGTGTGAGATGGCCTGTGTGAGATGAAACGATATTGCTGTGTGATATCAGAGTTTGATGGGCTTTCAAACATGCAGCATCTCATTCTTCTACTTGGGGGGCTTTTTGTTTCCTGTGCCATTGGTGAGTCCGAGAACTTACAATTACACACATAATATAATCTCACATATAATCTCAGTTTATTTTGAACTGATCCATGTTCCCTTCTTAAACAGATATTAGATATATTGGAAATTATATACATCATATACAAAATATACTATAACACATTATTAGGGGGCCAAGCACTAAGTGCTGGAATTCACTGGTTTTGTTACTTATAATAATAATAATAAAAATAATAATAATAATAATAATAATAATAATTGGTTATTTATTTATACTCCCACTTCTGGAAAGATGGTGTGATAATGAATAATACTGGTATTTAAAACCACATTTTGTTTTCTTTTGAAGAACCTGTAGCGTTTCAGTGTTTACATGTTTGCGCCTGGTCCTTGATTATTTTGCACGGTTTGTTTTATGTCCTTTTAGGGTATTTACATTTTCTTTTTCTTTTTTTTTTTGGTTTAGCTTGAGTAATTTGACCTCACTGTACAGCACAATTAAAATGCAATTTAAAAAAATAGCCTTGTCTCATTTCTAAAAGTTTATTCCACTAACTTAAAGTTTTTTAATATTATATCTTTTTTGTTGTTAAATTAATCACAATATTCATTTATATTCATTGTTTTATATGCATAGTTTCTTTATTTATACAATACGCATAGTTTCTTTACTTTGAAAAAAAGTAAATGTGCCCATTTTTTGTTTGTTTGTTTGTTTGTTTGTTTGTTTGTATTAAAGTTTCTTATAGGTACAGATTTTTGAATGAGAATATTTCCTTTTTGGCGATTGAATTTTTCTAAATTTGCTTTGAGGTATTTTTTTTTTTTTTCATTGTGCTTAAACAATTGTAGCATGTTGTGAGCCATTTTTTCCTTCCTAAAATGTTTATACATTTATAGAACCTACAAAATTATTGGCACCCTTCAAGATAATGGACAAAAATGATTATATAAAATAACCATGACACACTACAGGGCTCATTTACGGATTTAAACATAAATGCGGCTGAGGATGTCTCACGCCATTAAAGTGCCGTGGATGGTACTGCACATGCGCCTTATAGAAGACCGTGGATGTTCTTTTACGCTCTAGTGTCAATCACTGAACAGTCCGTAACGCCACTCCGATACGATAGATGTAAAGTTAAAACTCTACTGCATTCAGAAATGACTGATGGCCAAGTTCCTTTTAACACACTTAGTACTCTGACTATAGAGTATACAGTTATAAAAGAGAAAATATTCATACCAACTCCTGCTGTTTCTTTGCAAAGGTCCAAATACTTCTTTTTCAAAAATTAATTTAAAATAAATTCCCATAGTCCAAAGTTTTTGTTCTCCACTTTAATCTGACTTTTTCAGATCCAAGTTCAGAGTCTTGTGAGAAGTTTTGTAGATTCTTTATAAATAAAATCACTGGTATCAGATCGCAAATATCACGTTTCAGGTCAAATTTCAAACATTTCAACCACTTGTTCTTCTCCGGTTTCCTACATTTCAGCTCATATCTCTTTCTAATGTGTTGGACGTTATCTCCCAAATGAAACCAACCACCTGCTCTCTGGATGCTAAACCTACTAAGTTGTTCATAGACGTACTGGACACTGTTTCTCCTAGTGTAGTCTCCATCATTAATAACGGCCTAGAAAACAGTACTGCTCCATCTTGCTTTAAACATGCCATAGTCCAGCTGCTGCTTAAATAACCAAACCTTGACCCCACTGATCCCAAAAATTACAGACCATTTTTATCAAAAGTATTGGAGAAAGTCGTACTATCTCAGCTTTCCATTTGCTTAGTTAGTAATAATATCTTGGACCCCCTTCAATCAGGTTTTAGAGAGAAACACAGTACCGAGTCTGCCCTCCTAAAAGTACTCAATAACCTTTTATTAACTGTAGATTCTGGAAACTGTGCCATCCTTGTACTGTTGGACCAAACCATGGATCACTATATCCTCCTAAATAGATTCAAACATGAGGTCGGCATCCACGATGCTGCACTAGACTGGTTTCTATGATATCTTACAAATAGGAGTTTTTCAGTGGGAATTGGAGCGTGCTCATCACCCACAGTCCCCATTACCTTTGGAGTGCCACAAGGCTCTGTTCTAGGTCCGATTTGATTTAATTTACATTTGCTCCCTCTTCTGTCCATTTTTGAGTGTCACAAGGTTTTCTACCACTGTTATGTGGACAATACACAGCTTTACCTCCCATTAAAATCTGGAAAAAATTAATTGACGCCTCTTTTAGACTGTTTAAGGGACTTAAAAGGCTGGATGGATGAACATTTCTTCCAGCTAAATGAGAAAAAGACTGAAGCAGTCCTGTTTGGTCCTTCACATTTGATAGAAAGTCTTAGCTATAGTCTGGGAACCCAACAAGACAACACTCTTCGCCAAATCAAAAATTTGGCGGTGATCTTCGATTTGGATTTAAAGTTTGACAAACAAGTACTGTATATTCTGTTGTCGGAGCTAGTTTTTTTTATCCAGCTTAAGGGACTTCGCAAGTTGAAATCTTTTCTCAGATTTAAAGACCTCAAGACCGTTCTTCACGCTTTTATTTCATCAAGGCTTGATTACTGCAATGCTGGAATTAGCCTGTCTTCAACCTTGTACAGAATGCTGCAGCTCGCTTTTTGACTGCGACCAAAACAAGAGAGCACATAACACCCATCTTAGCCTCACTCCACGTGGTCTCAACCCCACATATATTTCAGATCTTCTCTGCGTTCACTCTCCTGCACGTTCGCTCAGATCCTCCTCTTGGTTGTCATTAGCCACAATTCCCAAGTCGCGATTAAAAACTGAAAGCGATAGGGTCTTTTCTGTAATGGCACCAAGGCTTTGGAATAGCTTGCCCCTCTCTATCAGATCTTCCCCTACAACAAATTTATTTAAATCGTCCCTGAAAACGTATTTCTTCTCTCAGGCTTATTTATAATCTGCCCTTTCTAGCTGCTTATTCTCTGGTCTTACTTATAGCTGGTTTGTTTTCTTATAGTTTATATATTTATTCTAATTATATTTTACGCTCTATTTTTGATGCCTTTCTCATTATGCATGATATGCAGCACTTTGGTCAACACTCGTGTGGTTTTAAATGTGCTATATAAATAAATCTGACTTTGACTTTGATTTTGATTATTTATAATCAGACTATCTGATGTCACCCAGATCAGTGTGATTCTTCTCAAGGGTTCTTCCTCATATTATCTCAGGGAGTTTTTCCTCACCGCATCACCTCTGGCTTGCTGATTAGCGATATATTTATAAATAAAAAATTTATAAATATCCGGAATTTATATAATTCTGGAAAGCTGCTTTGTGACGATATCCATTATTTAATGTATTATATAAATAAAATGTAATTAAATAAATCATTTTGACGAGCCTTTACACTAGAAATGTGATATTCATGAAAATCCTGTAAATTCTAACTAATAGTAAACACTAACTAATATAAACCTCTATTTGATCAACTTCATCATATAATTGGCTGCATTACTGCACTTTTATACCTGGAATATACTGTGGAGTTTAAATGGATTATTTTTTATTACATTCAGAGCGTTTAGTAGACGCCGTTATCCAGAGCGATTTATAGAAGAGCTTTGGACTCTCGATCACAAACACATCCACATGCTAGTTCTCTCGGTCATGGACTCAGAGTATCACTGAGAATATTTAGTGACACTCGTGTTATCTTGTCTGAATTAATTAAAGAATCTAAAAAATGTCAGAAAATGAGCCAACACAAATACGTAAATGAAGAGAATAAAATATAATAACAATAATCATTCAGTTATGACAAAAGAAATGGTGTGGGCTTTTCACATGCCTCAGCTTTAGCACTCGCTTATTATTATAAATATTGATATATTATTAAATATTTTTATTTGCACAGAAGTGAGTCAAAATAACTTCTGCTTGACTTTGATCGCTCATTTCGCGCTCCCAGCTATCTGTGCACTTTACCTTTTATAGAGTTTGTTGGCGTCGCTATATGCAAATGTTGGGAAAGTACTTCCACTTTACGGTTGAACAACATACGCATACTTATACAAAGAAACTTCCGAAATGTTTGTAAATTTTTGAAAATGACTTCGGGGGTTGGGGGTTTGGCTTCGGTAAGCATTTACACACAACTTTACTAAAAGATTAATAAACAAGGCCAGATGATTTGTAAAGTAATACTACTGACCATTCCATTAAGAAAATAAATTTTCTAATAACTTCTACTTTTAAATACATGCATTTTCTTTTTTTTTAAGTTCTAAAAATACTTGCAAAAAATAAATGCAAACAAATCATCGTCCTTAAAAAATGTTTTCATTATTTTATTTTGTTTTATTTTGTTTTATTTATTTATTTGTTTGTTTGTTTATTTATTTATTTTCTCAGTCTCTGGGGATTTTCCTGGTTACACTCATGCACAATCCCTTCACCATTCACTGCCAGAGGGAAAGGCTGATAAACATTTTTAACACATTTTAAAGTTAAATTAAACTAAAAATATTTCAAAAGTCAGCTGAATATCAGCCAGGGGCTGGAATTTGGCCATAAACACCATGTTTGTTTATTTTTAAACACACAAAGCCCCTAAACCCACTGTAAAATATCACTTTATTATTTCACAAAGTGCCAGTAATTGTTTAGTTGACTGTATACACTATGCTACTACATAAACATACATAACATACAAACCTGTATATATTTATGGTACACAATCTACATATATTTTGTACATACAACATAGTAAAACATTGAACATGTGGCCTTATATTTTCCAGCGATATTTATATTTTATTCGGATTTATTATCTGAATACTATAGGGTGTTGGTCTGTGCTGTGGCATGTTAATTTTCAAGAAAGTGAATTTGTAATGATCTTCTTTCTCTGTTGCTGATTTTTACCCCTTTGTACCCTCTTCCAGGTTCCATTGATGGTTTTTTCGTGAGTCAGTCTCCATCCACAGTCACGCTGAGGAGAGGAGAACCAGTTCAGATCACCTGCAGCTGGAACATCAGCATCAGTGGAGTAAAAGTGACATGGTTTAAAGACAATCAGAGAGTTGAATTTAAGCAAACTGATAAATTCACAGAAACCAACAACAACACCACCAGTTCAACATTAGTTATGAATAACACTGATATAAATGATGAAGGGTTTTATATTTGTCAAGTTGTACAGGACATACCTCGCCTGGTTGTGGTATACGGAAAGGGGACAATCGTTACATACGAGAGGGAAAATGGTGAGTGTGCTCCTCACAAACTTATCCTTATGTAAGCCTTGTAAGGTACAAATGAACAGCAGAACAGTAGAAACAGCCTGGATGAGACTTTTGAGCTGAGAAGTATCTCAGAATTCATGAATTCTGCATTATTCTTCTACACAGGAAGTGGTTAAAAAACTTTTTTCTACAGGCCAGTTGCTATTTGAGTAACACGGCTGACTTTAGGGACACACCATCAAATAAAAATACACAGAAATATTTAAGATTTCGCTGAACCTGTTTTTAAAAGTATTCCATAATACCAAAATAAAATTAAAAAGTAAAAATAAAATAAAAAGGTGGTGTCATCTTTTAAGTTAAAGGTTCTGCATTTTAAACAGCAGTAACACACACGGGCCAAATGGGAGCGCTGGTGCACTAATGTAAATATGAGTAATTATTCTTTTAACTCTGATCACACTCATGATATTCCTGTTATTTATGTGTATTTTAAGTATTTTTCTGTTAAAGCAATAGCCATATTGGGATATTGTCAGTATAATATAGTAGTATCTGTAGATGCACAATAAAGTGTTAGTAGTATTGTCTGCAGTTGCAGTTTTACTGTGTTGGTATAAGAGTAAAATTAAATGTGAAGTGTAATAATCTTTAATTCTTTCAACCAGAGCCTACTACAGAGCGACTAGTTTCTACTACCTCACCCCATATAAAGCGTAAGTAACATATATAAATACATACTCTGACCAGCCATAATATTAAAGCCCTCTGCCTAATATTGTGTAGGTCCTCCTCTCCTTGTGCTCCCAAAACAGCTCTGAGTCTTCAAGGCATGGACTCCACAAGACCTCTGAAGGTGTGCTGTGGTTTCTGGCACCAATACGTTAGCAGCAGATCCTTTAAGTCCTGTAAGTTGTGAGGTGGGGCCTCCGTGGATCGGACTTGTTTGTCCAGAACATCCCACAGACGCTGGATCAGATTGAGATCTGGGGAATTTGGAGTCTGAGTCAACACCTTGAACTCTTTGTCATGTTCTTCAAACCGTTCCTGAAGAGTTTTTGCAGTGTGTCAGGGAGCATTATCCTGCTGAAAGAGGACACTGCCGTTAGGGAATACTGTCACCATGAAGGTGTGTACTCGGTCTGCAGCAGTGTTTAGGTAGGTGGTACGTGTCAAAGTAACATCCACATGAATGCCAGCACCCATGGTTTCCCAGCAGAACATTGCCCAGAGCATCACACTTCCTCCACCAGCTTACCTTCTTCCCATCGTGCATCCTGGTGCCGTCTCTTCCCCAGGTAAGCGACGCACACGCACCCGGCCTCCACGTGATGTAAAAGTAAACGTGATTCATCAGACCAGACCACCTTCTTGCATCGCTCCATGGTCCAGTTCTGATGTCCATTGTAGGAGTTTTCGGTGGTGTACAAGGGGTCAGTATGGACACTCTGACCACTCTGCAGCTACGCAGCTCCATACACAGCAAGCTGTGATGCTCTGTGTGTTCTGACTCCTTTCTATCAGATCCAGCATGAACTTTTTCAGCAGTTTGTGCTACAGTAGCTCTTCTGTGGTATCAGACCAGCCGTCACTCCTCACGCACATCAGTGAGCCTTGGATGCCCATGACCCTGTCACTGGTTCACCGTTGTCCTTTCTTGGACCACTTTTGGTAGCTACTAACCACTGCATATATGCATATTCCTGGTATACCTGGAACACCCCACAAGACCTGCCTTTTTGGAGAAGCTCTGACCCAGACATCTAACCATCATAATTTCTTCCTTGTCAAAGTCGCCCAGATCCTTACTTTGCACATTTTTCCTACGTCTAACATGTCAACTCCGAGAACTGACTGTTCACTTGCTGCCTACTAAATATGCACCCCCCCCCCCCCCCCGACAGGTGCCACTGTAACAGTATAATCAATGTTATTCCCTTCACCTGTCAATGGTTTGAATGCTATGTCTGATCAGTGTACATAAATGTATCATATTTTACTCACTCACGTATGAATGTATAATATAAAAATTAATTACATAATAACAAATCATACACAGTATTTCTGCTGGTATATTAGAATTAGTAATAGTACTGTTAGTGTTATATTATTAGTATATATTACTATACAGTAGTATTTACAGTAGTATAGTGTTGTACTAAACCCGGAAGTGAGTAGCTATGACCACCACCTTCTACATCCCCCCTCCCCCCTGGCCTGTAGACCTTTGTGTACTAATAAAGCTGCAATCTCAGATATTTGTAATAATATGATATTTTTATTGTCGTAAACAGATCGTGACAGACCGGACTCTCGCTCGAGCCCCGGTACAGAACGTAAGTTTGTGAATTATTCAAATGTTTCAGAAAAATAACATTTATCTCCAGGAGTTTGTGTATATCATATATGTATAATTACATTTATTCACATATTAAAGTCTGATTATACAAAAAGCTGATCCTGATTATTCAAGAATCCATTATTTAACCTAAATCCAGACTTCGAATGTTTAGCTGTGTGGGAAAATAATTTAATTTAACTACTAAAATATGCAATATATTAAATTAAATTTGATAACTGTATTAAAATTGACTCCCTTTATTTTTAATATCAGAGGCTGAAAACGATGGACCAATCGTTTTTGCAATCCGATGTGCGCCCTTCGTCACGTTACTGCTGGCCGTGTGTTTTCTTAGCAGAGATAACAAAAAATACAAACGGCCAAGAGCAGGTGAGTAGGTACCACAAAAGGATATAAAAATCCTGAAAGAAAACAAAAACCATTCATAAGAATTTTAATGAGCAATTTAGGCCTAACTAACAATAGCCTGTCAGTATCCAAGGCAGCTAGCTGATTACTTTTCTAAGTGTTAGCATCTCAGCTACATTAAAGCTTTCTTTCAGAGAAATGTAACTAACTACAACAAGCTACATGACTAAACTAATTAACCGCATAAAGGTGCCGGTGTGGCCAAATTATACAGAAAAAACATGACATCATTAATAAAGTAAATCAAGTATGTGTTTCAACTTTTCAACACATTTCTTTAAATGTTTCCGTGTGGTAATTATGGCTGTAACTAGCTATGAGGAGACTGAGGTCCAGACCTCTGGAGACCTTTTTTGGAAGATTATTTTGCCTCTCATTTAGCCTATTTCCTGCTGTCAAGTTCAAAATGGAAACAGCGACATCCTGTTAATGTTGTGGCTAAATGTAGCCTACGGTACACGTGGTAATGAGGGACAAGAATATTTTGAATGTAGATGTGACAGTTCATGAGAATAAACTGCTGTGTAGTGAAATATAGCCACTTCCGTATGGGACAGAGTATTTGACGCTACTTGCTAATCTTATTGAGAGTGATCACAAAGCTACAAACAAGAGATATAGGCCATTCCCATTTTGGTTCCTTTCTCACACCATGGCCACCTCACTTCCTGTTTAAAATGGCTGCCCACAGGAAGTAGCAAAGGCAGGTGCAATACATATCAACCAACCCCCGGGGTAACACAGAATACAAAAACAAGTATTGGAGCAGACACTGAAACAAATTATAGAACGCAAAGATTAATACATTATCCATTCATTTTATATATATATATATAACCTTATGGCTCCTACGTGTGTGTGTGTGTGTGTGTGTGTGTGTGTGTGTGTGTGTGTGTGTGTGTGTTAGGAATACAGATGGCAGAAGAACAAGCTTTAGTCATAGAGGAGGAGAATGAACAAATGGGACAAAAACAAGAAAGAGAAGAAAAATCTGGACCCAATGAGATGGATGAACAATCAGGACAAGAAGGAGAAGTGGAAGAGAGGGATGAACAATCAGGACAAGAAGGAGAAGTGGAAGAGAGGAATGAACAATCAGGACAAGAAGGAGAAGTGGAAGAGAGGGATGAACAATCAGGACAAGAAGGAGAAGTGGAAGAGAGGGATGAACAATCAGGACAAGAAGGAAAAGTGGAAGAGAGGGATGAACAATCAGGACAAGAAGGAAAAGTGGAAGAGAGGGATGAACAATCAGGACAAGAAGGAGAAGTGGAAGAGATGGATGAACTATCAGGACAGGAACAAAAATTGGAGATGGTGAATGAATTAACAGGAAATGAAAGAGAAGTGGAAGAGGGGGATGACCAATCGGGACAAGAAAGAGAGGGATGAACAAACGAGACAAGAAGGAAAAGTGGAGATGGTGAATGAATTAACAGGAAAAGAACGAGTAGTGGAAGAGAGCTATGAACAAACGAGGCAAAGAAAAGAAGTGAAACTGGTGAATGAATTAACGGGAAAAGAAAGAGACTTGAATGAATGTGTTGGATAGTTTATAATTCAGCAGGTAAAGGTAAATGCTGGTTTTCTACATGCTAGATTTTGTGATTATTTAATTACACATTCACAAATTTACATTTACATTTATTTATTTAGCAGACATCTTTATCCAACGCGACTAATAAATGAGGAAATACAAGCAAAGCGATATATCAAGAGGAGAAGTAATTCAACCATACAAGTAGTGCTACTATACAAGATTTATCATTGAGTGCTAGAGGAGTAAGCTACACAGAGTAGAGGTGTAAGAGCCAGTGTAAGTGCAGATTTTTTAGGGGTTAGTTAAGTGGTCACATTCCACCACTGATGGACAGTCAGTTTGAAGGTTCTGGAAAGGGACCTCATGCCTCATGGAGTAGGCACTATACCAGGCGTTGTTCAGTAACTGATCGCAGGTTGGAACCTCAAGGAGAGTGTTGAGGTATGACGGTGATTTTCCAGACAAGGTCTTGAATTTGATACGGGCAGCTACAGGAAGTCAATTTAAGGAGAAGAAGAGGGGCATGACATGGGTCCTTTTGGGATGGTTGAAAACAAGGCATGCTGCTGCATCATTCTGAATCATCTGAATCATCTGGGTTTTATGGAGCTGGCTGGGAGGCCCGGGAGTAGTGTGTTGCAGTAGTCCAGTTTTGAGATGACAAGAGCCTGGACTTGTAGCTTTGTAGACTGATCAGCGATCTAGGGTCTGATTTTTGATGTTGTACAGAATGAACCTACAGTTGTTGAAATGTGGTGTGTAAAGTTCATGTGGTCATCAAATCGAAAGTCACCCCCGGGTTCCTGGCCGTCCTGGTTGGATTGAGTGTGGCTGAGCCGAGCTGTACAGTGAGGTTGTGGTTGAATGAGGGACAGGCTGGAATGACGAGAAGCTCTGTTTTTGCCAAGTTGATCTTAACGTGGTGTTCCTTCATCCAGTCCGAGATGTCAGACAGGCAGGCAGAGATGCGTGCTGAGACGGATAGATCTTCAGGCTGGAAGGACGAATAGAGCAGGGTGTCATCAGCATAGCAGTGATGTAAGAAGACATGAGACTCAATCACAGGCCCCAGAGATGTAGTATAAATAGAAAAGAGCAGTGGACCCAGAACTGAGCCCTGAGGAACCCCAGTTGTTAGTTACTGAGTTTCAGATACCCCTCCCATCATGCTACCTCAAAGGATCTGCTTGAGAGATGACGACGACGTCTTGACCGGACAGAGTTGAAATTTATTAGCAGATTTGTTCATAATAATAGTGATACACAGAATACGGACAGTCACTATCAACATCCAGCCTTCATTTTTGTACTTTTTATGATACAACAAAAAGGTGTTGCTATAAACAGTGTAAATACACCATGATCATTATAGTACAAACATTTTACAGAGTTTAAATTATATATGTTTTCAATGTAATAATGTTGATGTAATCAAAAGCTAAAAAATAAACATTTGAATGCTAAAAATTCCCATGTTTTCATTTTGGACATCTAAAGTGCATCCACAAAAAGATGCTTCACAGAGTTTTTAGATAGATTATACTGCACATTTGTATCGTTTAAGGTAAAAGAAGAGGTCATTGGGGGTCAAAAACATTTGTCATCCACCAGAAAGAAATGGCAACAAGAAAAATCAATAAATGGGTGCATCAATAAACAGAAATTTCATAATAAAAATGTCATTTTCATTAAGAAAGTGATACAAGTTTCAACCCCGTGAATGGATTAATATCCGAATGCATCTATGATGTAATTGCAATCCAAATACAAAGTTTAAAGAAATTTGGTATTATGGTGCAGACAGGAGCTAGCATAAAAGATGGGAACAAAATTATGATTAGCCTAGGAGCGCACAATCAGCGGATTACAGGGTATCAGCGTAACATTGCATAAAAGCTAAGAAAATATACAATAAACGTCCATTTATAACATTTTCTTTCCAAAGTCTGTGGTGGAAAGCGGAGGCATTTTTAAACTCCTGCTAAACATCAATTAACATTTGTTCCTATTGATCTGCTGCAGATATTCCTCTTTCACATGAGTACAATAACACAGGTAATTTGGGGAGTTTCTACCCAAAAGTGTAAAATAGTGGACGGGGTCAGTGTGAAAAGACCTTTTTTAATTTTGGACCTTGTGTGTAAATTAGTACGACTGAAGGGCGAGTAATACATTTGCGTTTCTATTTAAAGACCAGATAAAAAGATATTGCAGCATATTTTTATTAATGTTTAGAGCCGCTGTAAGGTAAGAGAGAACAGGAACTAAATGCCGCTCAGTATTTTACTCTAACACCAACACACAGTGTTTTATTACACATTTTATATACTCGGAAAAAGTCCTGTACAGATCCCAAATCAGTGTGAGGGCTTGTCAGTGTGTAGGCCGCTTTTCTCTCTTATTATTCTTAGTCTGACTTTAATCACTTACTGTTCAAGCTGTAGTGTCATTTTTAACAGTCGGGTGTACATCCATCCATTTTCTGCACCACTCATCCTACACAGGGTCGCGGGGAGCATGGAGTCTATCTCAGGGAACTCAGGGCAGGGAACACCCTGGGTGGGGTGCCAACCCATTGCAGGGCACAATCTCACACACACACTACGGACAGTTTAGACATGCCAATCAACCTACAGTGCATGTTTTTGGACTGGAGGAGGAAACTAGAGTACCCGGAGGAAACCCCCGAAGCACGGGGAGAACATGCAAGCTCCCCACACCCCGGCGGTGCGAGGCAAATGTGCTAACCACCAACCCGGGTGTACATTAAACTCATTCTTAAAGCATCTTTAAGCTAACTTAACTGAGAGTATGTTTGGGGGAATTTAGCCAAACTCCAAATTGTAGTGTCTTAAACTGCATTGTGTAATAATAATAATAATAATAATAATAATGCAATAATAATTATTTTTCATCACTCTGTGTGTGTGTGTGTGTGTGTGTGTGTGTGTGCTGAGTGCAGCAGTTCAGTCTGTGCGAGCGGAAAACAGCAGCTTTGTGTTTCACTTTGATGTAAAAGGGTATGAAAAGAAAAAGGTGAAGACAGGAGCACACGTGTGTGTGTGCGCGTGTGTGTGTGTGTGTGTGTGTGTGTGTGTGATGGCCTGAGGTGAAACGTTAGTACAGTGTTCAGAGTGTGATGGACTTTCAAAGATGCAGCATCTCTGCTTTACGCTCTATGGGCTCCTGGCTTCCTGCCTCTGTTGTTGGGGTGAGTCAAAAATAACCCACACCATACCACAAACACAAGAGTGTTCGATCAGCCTGTTCAGATAGCTTATATACACATAACTATCTTCTGTGCATGTACTGTGTGGATTTCGACGCTACAGGACAAAACATGATTTCATGTTGAGTGAGTTGTACTGCTATATCAACCGGCACTTTTTATTTTATTCTATTAATGAATCATTTTCGTTGTGGTTTCAGTACAAACTGTTACGTGTGAACTTCCTGCATTAGCACCACAGACCCACAGTTATGTAGGTAGAAAATGTAAGTTAGTAATTTCCCACTTAATTTCCCACTTTTCCCACTTGATGTGTGTGTGTGTGTGTGTGTGTATGTGTGTGTGTTATTAATGTCCACACTTTTGGCCCCAAAAAATTAACACAATGCGTGAAACTCCAACTGATAAGCATAGTTTCTTTATCCACTAGCTATCTTTACCTTAACTCACTAGCTAGCTATGCAATAAGGTACATCAGCAACTATATTATATATACAGTACGTATATATATATATATATATATATATATATATATATATATATATATATATATGTATATATATATATACAGTTTTATTTATTTATTCATCTAGCTAGTTCCTTTCAGCGACAGAGTAACAGATGGAGCGTTCTGAGAGTCCTTGATGTCTCTTTGTTGAAATAAAGCATTGGGTTTGAGTGACGCTGTTGCAGATGAATATTTTCTGTGCATGTTTTCCCACAGAACACACTTTACAACAGTAAAATACTGAAGAGAAATCAGTTATTAGTCGTGTAGTGTTTTATATTTTAGCACAATTCCTGTAGAATCTATTTGTGTTCATTTAATGTCGCTGTTTTTAGTTTTATTTGTTTGCTTTGTGTCCAGAAAAGTGTTCACCGTGATCTGTTTTTCTTTTTCCCTTCTTTTAGCGTTAAATATGAATGCCAATTTTTCCTCTCTGTCTAAATGTATAGGGAATGTATAGTGATTTCATGTTAGATCACGGAGGTCTACCAAATATATATACGGTATATATATATAATTTATTATTTTCATATTTGCATAGTAGAAAAAACTGCAAAGCTTAGTGAGTTAAACAGTGTGGTTTTTTGTTGTAGATTTTTGGCGTAATCTTTGTGTTTTTGTGGTGTATTCCTGTGATATTTTCTGGACCTGAGCTCTGACACTTTCTGAGTGCCTCTTGATTCAGCTAAGCTGGTCTCGATCTTCAGTTATGTGTCTGTAAACACGATGAACTGTTGTTTGTTAGGTGAACACTACGGAGAAAGCTATGGGCTGGAACATCTGCTCGCTGGTCTCCTGAACTCACTGATCTTTGCACTTTTTTCACTGTGAAAGTTTAAAACAATAAATATGGATTTGAATAGACCTCCATGGCTTGGTTTCATTCAGTGTGCGGTGTGTGTTTTATTCAGCCTCTGCTTTGGATTTAGAAAACGTTCTTACTTCACACACCTGAGGACATATTTATCTCATTTGAGCGCAGCTGTCCTTCTACCTTTAGGCATTTTGTGTTTAAATATTATTTTATTTTTATCGATTGATTATTATTGTGTGTTGCTCTTTTTTATTTTTTAATCTTTAATCTTTTTTTCATTCTTCCAGGTTCCAGTGATGGTTTTTTCGTGAGTCAGTCTCCATCCACAGTCACGCTGAGGAGAAGAAGACCAGTTCAGATCACCTGCAGCTGGAACATCAGCATCAGTGGAGTAAAAGTGACATGGTTTAAAGGCAATCAGAAAGTTGAATTTAAGCAAACTGATAAATTCACAGAAACCAACAACAACAACACCAGTTCAACATTAGTTATAAAAAACACTGATATAAATGATGCAGGGTTTTATATTTGTCAAGTTGTACAGGACATACCTCGCCTGGTTGCGGTAAACGGAACGGGGACAAATGTTACATACGAGAGGGAATATGGTGAGTTTCATTCAGACATTTAAAATTTAAAATTTTAAAACCAAATGAGTAATAATAATTATAATACATTTCTAGTAATTATTTCAATATATTCGATTTTTAAATAGATTTTTTTTTCCATTGAGGAGATTGTCTGAAGCTCTAACACCATGCCACGCTCCTTCAAATCAGTTTTAGCTCTGTAATTTATTTTTGTTGTTATTTTTAATCAATTAATATTTCCTTATTTATTGCATGACGGATTGAGTTGCAGGATTATTGTTCCCCCCACGTTATTATCCCCCCCCCCTCCATAACAGCATGTCCCCAAGTGTTTTATTCCTCCTTTAACACTGAAATTACATTTAGTCCTTTTTATCCATTTATTGTTCCATTTAATGGAACGTCTGGCTGTTACAAAGCGCTGACTCTGGAGACTCCTTCCATACTGAAAATGTTAAAGAAACGTCTCCTTACTTTAAGAAAACGTCACCACGTCAGTGATTAGACATGGTATTTTTATTTGTATGTGGAGCGTCTGCCGTTTACATTCCTGCGAACCAGCTGTTACTATAGAAACGATAACATATTAGAACGAGCACGTTAATATAAACGTGTTAGTTGCAGCTGCGCTACTGTCAGAGACGCAGTTATAGAAAACTAATCAACACCTTCTGACCAATCAGAGTCCAGAACTCAGCAGTGCTGTGGTGTAATAATAATAATAATAATAATAATAATAATAATAATAATAATAATAATAGATGATTAACTGTTTCTTTGATTGCAGTAAGTGGAACGAGTACAACTCAATGTGGAACATCAACAACTCGGCCAATCACAGAGCTGCAGAACACACCACAACAGCCAGTAACGCTGCTGGTGGCAACTTTATCCAGTGCCGTGGTCTTTCTGTCCATCTGTGTGTGTCTGAGTGTGTGGAGGATGAAACGAGGCTGCAAACAATCAGGTACGACTCAATTTCAAATAACAGCATCCTAATCAAACGTCTAACTAATTTCATAGCTCTTATAATCCCAATATAACAGCTACACGATATATGTTTGATATTTTATTATATATATTTCCTAACATACCTGAGGTAGGCCAGCTAATGCTGCATTCAGTTGCTTGCCAACATAAAATATGGAATATGTCATACACATTATCTGGCTAAGATTATAAATATATAATAGTGTGTAATTGGCTGCAATAAATAAATAGTAAAGTAAATAGTAAATAAATAAAGTAAGCAAATAAAACAAGAGAATTATATTTTTATAGCTGATTAAACCCTGAGTGAACAAAACTAGAGATGCACCGATGTATCAGCTGATAAAGGTCATTTTTCACACTATGGGTCATCGGCCGATAGATTAAAAACGTCCGATGATCAGGGCCGATTATATCCTGTCAATCAAAAGAGGGCGGGAAAACACATGGATTTGGTGCTGTGTGTAAAGACGATGTCTCTTGTGTGGAATGACGATGAAACTGCAGTGTGTAATCTCTGTAATCTCTGCACTGATCAAATTTTACACCGGACGAGTCTAAATTGAATTTTTTTGCCAAGCTGCTCGTGCTGAATTAAAGCTCCGGTACACCGTTTAAAGATTTAAATGAAGATGAGTCGACAAAAAGTATATATATTGCACAGAAAAATATATTTGTAGAGTAGTGTATTTCATATCCAGTGAATATTAATGTATAAAAAGTGTATAATATATATGACCAGTTTGATGTTCAGTGATGGAGTAGAAACGCCTGTGAGTGTGGAGAGTGAATGTGAGACTAACAGGAGGATTTTTACAATTCAGTCAATGTTAATATGAATGAATAACATTCAATAAGTTAATAATCTTACTTTAATCTTCAGAATCGAGTTCATGTGTTAATGTTAATTAGGGTAAAGTGTTTTGTGTTTATGAGACCAGTTACTGTCAAACAACTTACTGAAATGGAGAGAATAACGTTTTTATTTGCATTTCCTTCAGAATTGTGGAATTAATTATTATTCATTTAAAAGAAGGCATAAAAGGCAGAACTGTCGGTATCGGCCGATCTCACTCTGAATAATCGCTTATCGGTTTCGGCTGAGGAATTTAGTATCAGTGCATGTCTAAACAAAACATGTAACTAGTCACACACAGTAAATGTATATTTAAAAAAGAGACAATTATGGTATCTACTGTACACAATGATGACACATAGCCACGCATCTACTTGGTTGGCTTGGCTATGGCAGCACACAAAGCACTAAAATGGACACACTGACGACTAAGACGGCGAAACCATATTTGAAGGTTTTTCACTGGTTCAAAATAGAGAGCTACAAAACGGAAAAAACTACAAAGCTAAACGATTGCGTAATATTGATTATGGGCTCGTTAATAGGCCGTGGTAGAATGAATGCTCTTAAGCCAAGTTGTGTTGTTTAAAGTGTAACGTCACGCGCTGTTAGATTGGAGCAGTGGAATAAACCGGTGATTCCGAGTTCGATGAAGACATGAGACCTTGTGTTGAGTGACAGAATAAAATAAGAGTGTGTGAAGTACTGAAGAAAAGCAACAGCGTGTATACAACGCAAAACTGTGTCCGTGTTGTAGAGAGAATGGTGATAAGGGAGGGGCCTCCGAGTGAAGGGACCGAGCCGGAAAACAGCGAGGTTGGAGGGAGCTCAAGGACGTCCAGAGGATCCACACAATGGGTAAGAAACACTGTGAACTGTAGGGTTTTTAACACAATGTTCTTCTCCCATCATCAGTAGAAGGAAAGTTCATCAGATGATTTTAAAATGTGGACTCCACTGTAGACTTCATAGATTTCAGAAACACCAATTACCCAGGAGCCTTTTGTGTACTCAGTGTACACATTTTTTTTAACAAGTGTGAAAGTTTTATGCCATCCTTGCACTTTTGTAACACTCGAACACAGCCGTTTGCGTTCACTTCCTGAGAACTCGGGAGGCGATTGTGTAAAAGTGGTCCCCTTCCTGCAAATAACATGATTGGTTGAGCTTGTTACATGACTTCCTGTTTCAGGTTTCACAACAGCTGGGATGCCTTTTTGATTTATAGTATATTCTACTGAAGCAGACAATTGTATAGAACGTCTTTGGGCGCTGTAGCATTATAATTTCCCTTCACTGGAACGAAGAGGCCCGAACCTGTTCCAGCACCACACAAAGTGCACAAAGTGAGCTCCGTGAAGACATGGTGTGCTAAGGGTGGGGTAGAAGAACTCAAGTGTCCTGCACTCTGGAATGGGATGTTCAATGGGTGTGGGTGTGATGGTCAGGGTGTGTTAAACATTTGTATTAGTTAACCCACCCATGTTTTATTCTGGAAATTGATTCAACCAAACAGTGAGAGCTAATATAAGACAATAACGTATGGTTAGCTTGTTCGTTTATGAATGCAATCCTAAAAAAACGAACGATTTTATTATTTTTTTTCTCTTCTATCAAAGTTTGAAATGTAGCATGTTGTGTTTGTGACCTTGACAAAAAATCAGCAACTCCTTGACCAATGTTTCAGCTATGACCTGTTCTCTCCTCACATCATGTCAAAACATTACTCGAGTCTGGCTAGCATCTTTGTTTTCCTGCTATATGTTTAACCACGAGGTGTATGATGGCTTTGTGCTAAATTTTATTCCGGTTTCTTTGTTAATTTGGATTTGTGCTTCGGGTCATTATCGTGCTGGAATTATCTGTGTAACAGAGGCCTGCAGGCTTTGTGCAAAAAAAAAAAAATCGATCATACTGCCACCACCGTGCTTCCCGGCACGGTGGCTTAGTGGTTAGGCACATTAGACATGTTTAACTCGCACCTCCGGGGTGTGGGTTCAATTTCCGCCTCCTTCCTGTGTGCACGGAGTTTGTATGTTCTCCCAGTGCTTTGGGGGTTTCGTCCCCCAGTCCAAAGACATTCTCTGTAGGTAGTTTGGCATCTGTAAATTGTGTGAATGGGTGTGTGATTGTGCTCTGCAATCGGTTGGCCCCCCATCCAGGGTGTCCCCCGCCAAGTCCTGTAGGATAGTCTCCAGGCTCCCCATGACCCTGTGTAGGATAAGCGGTACAGAAGATGGATGGATAGATCGTCATTCTGCCTTAACGCGGAACATCACAAATGGTTTGACAAAAATTAGGCGAGCTTGGACGTTCTGTGATTTTAATCTGCCTAGTAAAAATCACTCTAGATAGCAAATCCAAATTTTGTTTTATGAAAGTAAAAAGGGAGTAGGTGTTTCCTCTTCAGCTTGTTAACAGCTTGTGTGCTGGTCCACTACGATTAAGAAACTAGATACCGAACCCCAGATACTGAATCTGCAAGTCCAGGTCATCGTGGCTGCTGATTTGTCCAATCCTGTTGTATGTAGACGTTGTATATTGTATGTTTTGGGTTGACCTGATTCCCTGCGCAGAAGAACAGTAATAATAATGAAGGGATACACGTCTTATCTCCTATTTAGAAAAGATCTTGAGTGGTTAGAAGGAATTTCCCTGTGTGAAAGCAAACCTGGGATGATGACGGCCCAGGGAAAAGCCCAGAATCGATCCGTAACTCAAGCATTTTGTCTCAAGTATGAAAATAGCGTCATAGCTTCATTTTCACAGTCGGCTCCTCCTACACATCATGTCTGTGGTTTATTGCTAGAAATATCAGATGGTGACTCTTCCGGTGAAGATGGGCATTTCTTGGACTCTCTGTAGCTAGTGATAAAACTTTAAAAGACTGATTTTAGCTACATGAAAGAGAAGTTACAGATGATTTCCTATACAAAAGCAGTGATTTAGGATTTATATGCATAGCTGATATTTGTCCTTGTTCCTGATCCCCCCAGTATATGGTTCCTGTGTACGAGTCCTACTTCGATCTGCAGAGGAGTGACAAGGAGGAGTGTGCAGACTCAGACAACACCGCGTGTGCTTCAGCTCTCAAATGATCATGCAGATAACGATGAACAACAGGAAGTACAGTCAGAAACCCCAGCTGCGCTGGAAATGACAGATAGAGTTAAAGATGCTAATGTTGTTTTTTGTCAGCAAAATGTTGGTCATTTCCGTGGAGTTCACAGCGAGTAATGGGTTTTGTGTCATAAATCCGTTTCATGAGCAGAACTTTGCATCGAATTCAACTTTGCTCGCAGGGAATTCGCATCATCATCTTCCAACAGCTTCGACTGTGTTCATCTCTGAAAAGGAGGTCCTTTCATCCAGAATGGAGGAACCACTCATTTTATTACAGTGCAGAGTTTATCAAACACAGTCAGTCATACGCTGTTGTTTTCTTTTCTTTCTTTTTTTTTGTTTAGCAAAGTTTAGCAATTTAGCAAGACAGATAGATTGCTAAAAAAAAAAAAAAAGCCACCAAGAGGTACAAGTCTTTCCAAGAAGCTGGTACGGTATAGCGCTGTTCAATTCACTTAGCAACGTTTCATTGCATTTACAAAGTGTGTCAAACCAAAATTAATAAATAACCACAGCTTAACTGCTAAGTCACCGCTAGCCTTTTTGCTGCAATGCTAATTTTCAAGTCCTGTCCCTGTTTTGCAAGATTTCCAGCATATTAGCGTGTATTATATGGTTTTAAAAAGTAAAGGGAAGCTAATTAAGCATTTAAGCCCAGACATTAAGTCTCTCTTTCTTATCCTCACCATCTTCTTGCTAACAAGTCTAACCATGTAGCGCATGCAGTGTGAGCATTTCTGTGGTAGTGTTTGATGTGTGTTAGTGCTGAAGTGTTTTATCTATGTAAATCGTGTGTGTGTGTGTGTGTGTGTGTGTGTGTGTTTTCTAGCTGAGGGCAATGTGCTTCTCGGTAACCTAATCCACTTTCTCATGATAATAGCATTCATTACATTGTGATTGAGATAAGAGACTAAAGTGTATATCTGTTTTTATTAAATAAATGAATATTTAAATACAAATGATTTTGGGTCTGTTTTGACGTGTTTATTTCTGTAGTAGAAGCTCAGGTGGTAGAAGCTCAGGTGTAAGATGTCACCTGCAACATGAAAGATCTTAGACACTGTTGAATAATTTTGGATAATTTGCATATTGCTTAGTTATTATTTCGATTGTTTGACATATTGCTGATTAAATTTAGAATAATATCCAGTGATATATATATATATATATACAAATTTTAGTTTTTTTAAGTCTACACACCCACGTTAAAACAGTTTCTTGGTGGGAGATCTTTGTTCAACTTTAATGTGATATAGAAACCAACAACATTCCAGTGAGAAACACATGGATTTGCGCTTTGGGTCGTTATCATGCTGCAGGTGAAATTTATCTTCATCTTCAGCTGCAAGATTTGTGCAAAACACAGATGGGCATTTAGAGCGATCCGTGATTCCCCTCTATCTTGCCCAAAGCCACAGTCTCAGCTGAAGAGAAGCAGAACCGTAGCATGGTGCTGCCACCACCGTGCTTCACCATGAGGACGGCGTTCTCTTGCTTTTTGCACCAAACAAATATTTCACAATTATGCCCAAAACATTATTAACATACATAATTTAAAATAATTTACATCATTTTAGTAGGAATGTACATATTGCTCAGAAATTTTGAATATTTTGCATATTGCTGGATTTACATACTGCTTTTTGGTAACTTCTCAGTCAAAAGTTGTAGTTTTTTCAGTGTTAAGACGGGTGTTAGTTGTCGTATAAATAACAGGTTTTCTGACACACTTAAAACTCTCACATAGCTGGAATAAATGATATAAAACACCACATGGCAGTTTGGAATAGTGGGATTTTTTTTTGATTGACAGTTAAAGACTTAAATGTTAAATCTGTAAAAAGGGCTTCTAGTAAACATGCTATTTGTGGCTATTTGTGTGGCGTTGTTTTCTTTAAGGCAAGACCCACCACGTCAGCTAGACTGATCCTGCGTAGGTAAGAGCGTTTAAGTGTGTGCGTGCGTGCGTAATCAGGCCACGGTGGAACGTTCAGCGGCATTATGAAGGTCAGTGGTCGGAAATGGAAAGTTTTAAGGTCACTTCACTTTTGTTGATGATTTGAGGCTGAACGCGACCTGTTATAATATTTCAGCTGAGATAAAGTGTTTTTAAACACTGTCCTGATCGCAGCTTACTATCTGAATGGGTTTCCTCTGGGTTCATGTGTACATGCATACAGTTGTGGTTTTGTGGCCTAATGTTAGAAGAAAAGAAGCTGCAGTTACATTACTTTCTCTCTCTCTCTCTCTCTCTCTCTCGCTCTCTCTCTCTCTCTCTGTTTCACACACACACACACACACACACACACACACACACACACACACACACCACTCTTCAGGAAGTGCCTGTTCGGACATGAGGTGCAGAGAAAGAAAAGTTCACACGGTCAAGAATGTTTCGAGTTCATTAATGTAAATGAAATCTATCTGTGTGTGTGTGTGTGTGTGTGTGTGTGTGTGTGTGTGTGTTACACACGTGTATATCTAACATCAGTTCAACAGATTTTTAAATTTTATTTATTTATGTATTTATTTATTTATTTATTTATTTATAAAGAGTCCTGATGATTAAACAGTACTTCTAAAGGTAAATAAAAAGTATCCGTAAGCATGAACATGTACTTATACCATGCACCAAAAGTAAGCAGTCTTTTAGTGAAGAACAGGTATATACTTTTGAGTATATATGATGTTATACTGAGATGAGATGAGACTGAGATGTTCCTCAGCTGCAGGAAAGCTGACCTTGCTTTGACTATTCGTGCCCTTGCATCAGCACCTGTACTGTAACCTCGACATGTCGACGATGCTGCCAAGGACAGTGAAGCTCTTCACCTCCTCTAACGCTTCACCTTCTATAGTGATGGAGTCTGTATTAACTATCTTGACCTTTAAGACCTTGGTTTTCCCTGTGTGGCTGTTAAATCTGGCTGCACCACTAATAATAATAATAATAATAATAATAATAATAATATTCAAGTATCTACTGCAGGAACCAGGAATACAATTATTCGTAATAACATTGAAGGTGATGGAGCTTCCTAAAGTTCTCAGGAACAACATTTTTAAATGCAACGTGAAAGAAAACGCTATAGAGCCACTGCAAATACCTTAGACGTCCCTGTCCATACAGTCTGCTTCTCTAATATGCAGGTGGAAAGTTCATGGAACCATAACATCCAGGCGGGTTCGGTACACAAGATTTCAAACCGCACTCTCAGACTAATTATAGGAAAGGTAAGAGAGAAGGCAGCCGTCACTCGAAAAGAATTGCAGGACGAGCTGAAAGCAGCAGGAACAACAGTTACACAGGAACAACAAGCAATGAACTGCACTGCAATCATCTCTGTTTCTCTGCTTCACGCTAAAGTCCCCTGCTGAAAAGGAAGCACAGAGATGCGTGTCTGAAAACATTTAGACAACTCAGAAGCAATTTGGAAGGATATATTCAATTCAATTCGATTCAGTTTTATTTGTGTAGCGCTTTTTACAACATCATTGTCTCAGAGCAGCTTTACACAAACATAAAAAACACAGGATAGAGATTTTAAGTGTGTGAATTTATCCCTATCGAGGTACGGTGACGATGGCGGTGGTGAGGAAAAACTCCCTGAGATGATATGAGGAAGAAACCTTGAGAGGAACCAGACTCAGAAGGGAACCCGTCCTCATCTGGGGAACGACGGATAGTGTGAAAGTAAAAGAAAGTTCATTATGGTTTTATATGAAGTCTGTTTGTTGAACTAGTCCACTGTTCACTAAAGGAGACTTGAGTGCAGAACTGCATGTGGTAATTACAGTCCCAAGGCCATCGCTGCAACCGTAGTCCCAGCAACCACAGTGAGAACGTCCATGTGGAATTGAGGTCCAAAACTATTTCCTGGCACTTCAACGGTACCAACCTCAGCAATCTCCAGGCTCTATCCTCCAGTTGATGAGATCTCCATCCAGAGGTAGGGCATCAGGATGGATCAGGCAGGTCCGGAGAGCAGTAAGGATCAGGATCACCGACATCTCCATAATATCATGTGTGGTCCCATAGATCCATAGTGAATCACGGTGATGAGAGCACCACAATTTGGGGCTGGTTCTCTGCAATCAGTACTGAGGCATTACACGTCATCGATGAAACCTTAATGAATGGAGTGATGTACCGAGACATAATAGACATCTCATTGTCCAAGATGGACCCTTCAACAAGACAACACCACGAAACATACAGCCACATTAGCGCAAGACTGGTTTCTTAACAAAAAAAAAAAGAAGATGATCTTGCTAATCTCCTGACTTTATTTATTTTGAAATTGCGAGTCCATCAGAGGTACGATTTGCTAAGAGGAATGGGCATGGGCCAAACTCGAACCACAATTCTGCAAAAACCTAAACCTGTAGTCTGTGTACTTTTTTCCTATTCATTTTTTAACCTTTTTTTTTTCACCCAGTAGGATCAGCAGTATAGAAAATGGAATGGATGGAAACATTTTTTTATGCTCATGAATACCCACTTTTTTGTTCATGTTTATAACTACAAAGTAAAAAAGACATTATGTGTATAAATTTGAAGTATATATGTGCACTGGACGTGTACACAAGGTTCAAGGTTATTAAATACCAAAAAAATGTCTGAATATTTATTACCCCTAAGTGTACATACAAGTATTTCATATCAATAAAAACTGTGCAAACCAGAGCAGAAAAATGTGACAGTTTATATAGAATGAATTTTTTAAATAAGGTTTAGACCAGTTTGAGATGTTCTGGAGGTCATTGTGGAAGAAAATATGAACGCTGAACGCAGTCATTTGGATAGCAGTGTGTGATGCTGAGCTCAGTGGCGCCCTCTCATGCACAAAGAGAAACAAACATCTATTCACTGTACTGCAGATGAAGCATTTGTTGGTCATAATATATAATACAGTATAAGACTCATAGTCATATTATTATTCTACTCTATATATGGCAATATATAGGTCTATTAAAAATAAGTCTATTCAACTGGATTGTAAATCTTTAGCTGTGTCTGGGGAATAAAGTCAAATTAAAATATCCAGATCTAGCAGGTCACATAAAACATTGTAATATTTATATTCATAAATTCATATGCAACTTATTGATGATGAAAGCTTCCTGGAAGATTCTCTTACTGATAACTGAACTCTTAAGTAAGGAGAGGTGTGATGAAGCGGGGTTTTTTATTCCTCTATTAACTTTACAGCTTTAGCTCTGAGTTTCTAAGCTCTGACACTGGAGACTCCTTCCATAAACTTTACAGAAACATCTCCTTACAGAAAAGTTCACCATATCAACAATTACACACATTATACACATATTCTGTTTATGTGGTGCGTCTACCGTACAAGTCCCTGAGAATGAGCGGTAATGATACTATGAATTCAGTGCTGCTCCATCCATCCATTTTCTATACCGCTTATCCTACAGGGTCACGGGGAACCTGGAGCCTATCCTAGGGAGCATGGGGCACAAGGCAGGATACACCCTGGACAGGGTGCCAATCCATCGCAGGAAAAACACACTCACATACACACTCACACACCCATTCATACACTACGGACACTTTGGACACGCCAATCAGCCTACCATGCATGTCTTTGGACTGGGGGAGGAAACTGGAGTACCCGGAGGAAACCCCCGCAGCACGGGGAGAACATGCAAACTCCGCACACACAGTGGCGGGAATCAAAGTCTCCCAACCGTGGAGGTGTGAGGCGAACTAATAACCACCGTGCACCCGATTCAATTAATCAACACCTTCTGACCAATCGGAATGCAGAACTGAGCAACACTGAACATGGAGTATAGTTTCTGAAAACGTGACAGCGAAAAGCATAAAACTGGACCGTACCATTATTATACCGAGGATTTATTTCTCCATTTCACCATTCAGCTGTTCCCAATGCAAACCGAAGAGGAAGCTTGATGAACCAGAATGAAAAGTGCTTGATAACTGGGATGCGGTGACGCACCAAGTTAGTGTGCGTGTAAAAGACGTTCCACACAGATTTGCATTGATTTGCTTGTCTCCAAATGATCTCTACACACACAATAACATGTATCTCGGTGACTGCTTGACTCAGAACACAAAAGGGAGGCTGTCCTTTATGTTATTAATGCGGATACTTTAATAATAATAAACATTAATAATAATAATGAAAGCTCTCACGTATCTAACGCATAGCTCTTCTGCGCTTCTTCTCTCTTATTATTCCAGGCTTCACCCTGACTCAGTGTCGTAGTAAATTCTGTTGAGTTAGCTACAGTGCTAGCTAATTCGAATATAAATCTTAATCAGTGTTATTAAAATCTGCGAATACGACTAGAAAGATTAGCTGGTGTTAGCAGAAAGCATTGGATGAGGAAAAAGTCATTTTGTTCACTACATTACATACTGTATGTTGTATGTCGAGCATTTACGTGTTCTTTGGTTAAGACATTGGACTTCAAACCCCAGCACCACCAAGCTACCACTGTTGGGCCCTTAAGCAAGGCCCTTAACCCTCAACTACTCAGTTGTATAAATGAGATAAATGTAAGTCGCTCTGGATAAGAGTGTCTGCCAAATGCCGTAACTGTAATGTAATGTGATGTACTTCCACCTTCTAATCACGCTGTACGACATGAGCTGGTATTTTTTTTACAGTCATATCAATTTGCATTCCGACCCATGTTGCATGTTGTTGGTCCAGAGTTCCCCTACAAAACAAATATTCTGAGTTCAGTTTAAAGGTCGCTGACTAAGAAACATTGATGAGAAACGCCACTCTGTTCCTCCTGATAATCAGCCTTGATCAGCGGTTTAATCAGCGGTTTAATCCAATCCAGAGACTTTAACACAATCAGAGATAATGAACAAAGGATGAAGTCTCGTCAGCTTTATTCAAAAGTGTGCTTGTTTCTGGTCAAGTACTCTAAAGCAGATAAGGAATTTGACGCGGATGTTGAGCTTATAGACATACAGACATCACAATAACATAACAGAAACAAGGACATAGACGATACTGTTAATATAAAACAAGTTAGATATGAACACACAGTACTACTATCTATTGCACTGTAAGTAAAAAATATTACATAGAGGAGAACGGTGCACAGATACATACTGCAGACAAGAGCGTCTTAAACACACAGCCCACAGCTGTCAGTGACCAAGTCATCATGTTCGTGAGGTTATTAAGTGGTTATAAGTCTGATTGCATGTGGGGGAAAAACATCTTTTTCCGGCGTCTGGTGGTTTTGACACACATTCTGCTTCTGTGACTCAACGTCCGACATTTTTTCAACCATTTTATCACATGTTCCTTCTTTATTTGTTCATTTGTTCACTTATTTATAGGTTAATGACAACTTTTAGCATTATAAAATTAGTTAAATATTTAATGGACCTACAACAAATCAGCCAGTTTAAAGGGCCTTACTGTTTATTAAAGTAGTTAATAGTGTTAATGAAGCCTTTAAGGTGTTTCACAAGTGTTGAAAAAAAAAACAGCAACACCTTTTAATCTGAACTCAGTAATAATAATAGTAATGCTAAAATAAAATAAATAAAACAAAGAAATTGAAAAACCTATCCACTCGAGATACACACGAAAATAAAACTACATTTCACATGAAAGCTCAAAGATAATGACAACACAGTTCTGCGATTGGGTTAAATTTTGGTTTGCTGTTGTTTCTTGTATAAAAGTGTCTGTGAAATTAATTTTATTCATCTGGACTGTGATTTTAAGGTTTTTTTAAAATCTATTTTGCATAGATCTGGATATTTTAATGTGTCTTTATTCCCCAGACACAGCTAAAGATTTACAATCCAGATTAACAGACCTATTTTTAATAGACCTATATATTGCCATATATAGTCTACGATAAATACTTTATTTTTTTTCCTAAAAAGATCATAAAAGCCTAAATACTGTGTACGAGATTTGTGTGTCGGATTTTATTGTCTGAAAATGGAATAGCTAAACAGTGGATGAAAACAAACACATAAAGTCATTGTATTTATGAGGTATTTCAGTTGTTTTTGAATTATGTATAAATTTAAATGTTTTAAATTAATATTTAATTTAGGTTTTTTTTTTTTAAAAGAAAAGCTATATCCAAAAGTGCTCACTTTTCACTTCTCTGTACACTTCATTTATTAACATCTATTAATATGTTGTTGGGGGGTTTTTTTCGACACCTGATCATGTTTTAATATTGTACAATACTGTGAGTCTACTTTATCTTTATTTAAGAGCTGCGTTTTACATCAGAAACCTTTTTTTAATCGTTTATAAAAAGGTAAAGTTTACATCGACATTAGACAGCTAGCAACACTGCATTTCACAACAGGCTCTATTTAATCCTCTGATGCAATCGGGCGCGGAGGAATACACCTGTCATTAGAAGGGCGGTAGAGATTCGTCTTGTTGCCTTGGAGACGGGTGAAAAAGTAGTGCGACGGAAACTAAACTTCATTTCTCCGCCATCTTGGCTCTAAGTCAGCGTTTGTGTGTACCCGCGCGCAGCTCTGTGCTCAGATCCAAAATGGCGGCAGTTGCTTTGCTAAGCTGGGTCGGGATAAAAACACGGTCAGAGCCCGAGCTCTGGAGCGGCCGGCAGCGGGAGAGAAGTTACCGCTTCTCCTGCTCCGCTTTTCCCCTGATCACACTGAATAAAAGACAGGTAAGAATGACATTTATTTGTCTTTATTTCTTTTTTAAGCACACAGTCTTTTTTTCCTCGTCGGAGATGTGTGATTTGTAACGGAGCTCGGTGTCGGGAATGTTTACATTTAAATTTAAACGTCTCTTCGATACAAACGTCACTAGCGCTAGCTTGCCGTAGTTTAGCCTAGCCTAGCTTAGCTTAGCTTAGCATAGCATAGCATAGCTTGGTTTGGGTCGTGTAAATAAACTGTAAGCGTCTTCCTTCGCTGATGTTGGAACATTATTGTCATTATTATTATTATTGTTGTTGTTATTGTTGTTGTTGTTGTTAGTATTAGTATTAAATCGATGTAGAATGATTTCAGTTGTAAAGCTGTGACTTGGGTCAGTTTGACGGTTTGGGAAGTGGAGCTGTTTGGGCTGGGAGGCGGTTACCAGGCCTCATATCCAGCTAGCTTCCTAGCTAACTAACTAACTAACTGACTGACTGACTGACTGATTGAGTATCCTGTCAATAATAATAATAATAATAATAATAATAATAAACAGGATACTACTGATTAATTGGGAATAATAACAGCTTAAAATATGTGAGTAATGAAACAGCCGAGTGTCAGTGTTTATTCCACAATAATAATAATAATAATAATAATAATAATAATAATAATAATAATAATGCATGTTATCTCATTTTCACTTTAAGCTAAGTCTAAAGCAGAAGAGTTATTTAGTGCTTTTAACTGTCCAAGAGTGAATTATGAGTGAATCTGTATCAGAGAGATGTATAAATACTCTGTAAAGTTATTAGGAGTGTGATGGTGATGAATAATAACATGAGTGTATTTAATAAAAACAATTAAGCTTATTTCTAATGCCTTTAATTTTACTGGCTAACATGAAGATGGAGTTTAACATGTTTGTTTATGTTAAATGTCTCAAGCATTGTGTTTAAAAATTAGAAAATAGTTTTCTGGTTGTTTTTTTTTTTGCCAGCCTGATATCCGGGTTTTAGGGATCTGGTTGTAAGACCCGGGGATCTGGTTTTTAGACCTGGGGGTCCGGTTTTTAGAACTGGGATCTGGTTTTAGATCCAGATTTGGTACAGACAAACTTTCCACGTAAGTAACATTTTGCCTATTGTTAAAAATAGAAAGAGAAAGTGTAATATCCTCTTTGTCGTGGTGGAATGTTTGACCGGTTGGTTAGGATGAAGCATGCCCACGCCCTATTCAGACGGGGTTAGTTCTTCCACAAAGAGGTGTCATTATTCAGTAGTTATTCCCAGAGTATCTGTGGAATTTTAGTTCCATCATGGGAAGTGCGTTGGTTTTGGTTTCTTTTCTTCGGGCTGTGCGTACACTAGGGCTGCACGATTACGGCCAAAATGATCATCACCATTATTTTGATAAATAATCATGACCTTAATATTGATCACGATTATTCATTGATTTTAGGGACAACATACTTTTAAAGCACTTTCACATTTAAATAAACAGACCACTGCTTTCAGCTCCATGTTGTGCTACATTCCTGCTATTGTACAAATCTTTACATCAAATTAGACTGGTCCTTAAAGTGCATCATCTCGTAGAAGCAAAATATCAATAAAATTGTACCCAAAATATAGGATAAGTAAAAATAAAAATGCCATCAACTAAATGAAAACAATTCAGGTGAATGCAGAAAAGGCAATAACCGTGTTTACAGGAGGAGAGACGCAGACAAATCACCCAATAGAGCCGTGACGCAGGGATTACGCCATTTTGTACCGGAACCCGGAAGTTATCATCACACCGGTTCCCTCATCAAAAATAGGCTTTGGGATTATTGCAAAAAATAATCTGTGATCAACAAAAGTTTACAATACTAACATGTTTTGTCCATCAAGGTAATTTTCACAAATGAACACAACTTTTATGAAGTTTGAAGCCTAAATACAATCGCCAGAAATAAACAGCTAATGGTCGCTCGACTTCACCGTCACCAAGCTTCCGACTACTTTCCCACACTTTATTTAAAACATTTTCCATAATACGGATTTACTCTGTGGATGAATCTTCATCCATGGTTTTTCTTTTGGGAATTGTGCACAGCAAAGCTGAATCAGTTTATCTGCAAAGGCTTTTCGTCTGTACGTCTGTACGTCTGTAGTGCCATTTAGCAACTTACAACTTACTCCACGGTGCCTGGAATGATTACGCTGTATTTTGCGTGCGGTAGAAATGACTCCAGGTGGTCTACCGAGTCTCCCGTTTGAACCGACATGTTGCGTGATTTATTCCCTACAGGATTTGATTGATCAAATGTTTGATTTCACTGCGGGGGGGGTTCTTTTTTTTTTTTCTCTTTCTTTTTCAAAATTTGCGATGCCATGTTTTGGCATGTAAACACGTCATGAGCTTACATGGTCAGTATCGCGGGATGACAAATTCTTATCATGGGAAGGAGCTGTACCGGTGTATCATATACAATACTGCACAGCCCTTCCTCCACCACACACATCAGAAAACTAATCCCGTCTGAACAGTGGATTCACACCAGATGACTTACAACGATATTTTAAAGAGTATAGATTTATGACTGGATCTCGCGCACACACACACACGCACGTATGTACAGCTGAGATGTGAATTGAGGACGGGTTCATCAGCATGTCTGAGCTGTAAATGAGCATGACCTAATTGATGAATAATTGTGTGGGTTTGTATGAAGGACTTGGGAAAGGGCGAGTGACGAGGACAGGAGTTTATTAGCAGGGTTCACTGACTGATCTCTCACTCTGCAGATTAATCACCATGATGTATGTGTTTACACGACAAGATCTTACATCACGTCGGCTTCCTGACGCAGCTGTTTTATATAACATGTCGTGTTTACTCTCTAACAGGTACTAAACTGTACTTTTCCTTTTGTACCATTGGAATGTAGCTTGTAGCATGAAAGGTTGAAGATACATGTTTTTTATTATTATTTTTTAAACAATAAACACTTACTTTGAGGCCTGCAACAACTAATCGATAATTGAAATAATGGACAACGAATGTCATTATGGATTAGTCGGATCAGTGACGTCATTGTGGATACTCCCCCCAGTCTGTGATGACACTCTGGATAACACCATTTCTGAACCCCCCCCCCCCCCAGTCAGTGACGTCATTGTGGATAACCCCCCCCCTTCCCCGCCAGTCAGTGACGTCACTTCACGACGGTGAAAAATGCATTTTTATGAATAAAACCCGTGTGAAAAACAGTGGAGGTCACAGAGTGAGCTGCTGAGGGAAAGGTGCAGGTCGTCCAAAATATGAGTGTTTTTATATTAAGCGCTTCAAACAAACTGGTACGTGTATTAACCTGGCTCGTCATGTCGGACACCGCAACAGACGCGTGTGCTGTTTAATGTGTTCCATACGTGTTTTCTTCAGTGCAGAAATGACATTTTTACCTTTATATCCTTATCTGTAAATATTAGAAATTCACATCAGTATTTCCATTTTACATAATTAAAATGGAAATACTGTTCCAAAATAATTCCATTTTTCAGTCAGGCTCATCCTGACTGGGAGCGAGTCTCCGTTAAACTCGAGTCCACGCCTGCGCCTCAATCAAACGGCACACGATAACTGACTAAAACATGACGGATTAATCCATTAACAAAATAATCGTTAGTTTCCTCATAAAAGTCGTCTTTGGTCATGGCACCACAATCTAACATTTATTCACTATATACTACTTTTATATAATTTACAGGCATCAAGTGTAAACGTGCTCAACATTATCATCTCAAAAGTGTCCCAAAACAGTTTACTTAATCCTGTACCTTATGTGATGATGCGATGGTGTCAGCCTTGACTGTTGTGTAAAATAAAAGCAGCATTTTGATTATTTAAGCCCTAAACACGGCTTGGTCACATCCCTACATGTCCTGTTTGCTACCTGTGTGCTCTACTTGGGGTATAACGTAACTGCTTTCTACCCCTCATGTGGTGCAGTACTGTACATTTCATTTGAGGTTCAGCAACAGAAATAAAATGTCGCAGAAGAACAGCTGAAAGTACGTTTTATGTCTGTACTTGTGTGTATTTTACCCATACACAGTCACTGCTGCACAGTACATTTTATGCAAAACCAAGCTTGCTTTAATAGCGAATCGCAGACATGCTTCTGCTTTTCCGGACCAATTCCTCCTTGTCATTTGTGCTGCTTGTTTTTTTTGTTTTTTTTCAACGTCGTATACAGCAGGGGTCAATTATTTCCAAACTCCTAGCTACTTAGGTTCTGAACAAGTGAGCTTTGGGTTGACAGATTGTTAACTCTGTCCACTCCCATGTTTTGGTTGTCCGAAAAACTGACCAGGTTAAAAAATCAGTAGCTAAGGTAATGATGCACGTCGAGCTAGTTAGCTAGTTAAATGCGGACTAAGGGAAAAGAGCAAGTAGGCCGATATGACTACCCCCCCCAAACCCTAACCTAAGTTTTCCTCCGAGTGCGATACAATGCCCCAGCAGGTTGAAAAGATGCGGTTGGTTGGCTTCATGTGTCTCTGAGGAAGCATGTGATGGCCTTCACCCTCCCAGCTTGGTAGCTGAGGTCCTGCAGGGGTGACTTGTGGGTCGGAATTGGCCGAGTATAAATTAAGGAGAAAATCTGGGAACGATACCACCCCCCAAAAAATTCTAAGTAGTCTCCATTGTCGTTTCAGGTGATTCCGGAGTGATCCGTCACCCACCATGAAGATGTCTGATTGCAAGCTGAGCACAGTGTGTGTTCTCCTGTAAGCTGCATGTACTTGCCTCTCTGAACCATGCCTGAAGATTAGAGCACCTCTCCTTGCCAAATACCAGTAAAAATCTACATGACCCTCCATGTAGACGTCCCCTCGTCCGTCCCACTGGAGTGAGCCCCCTAGTCTTGATTCCTTCCCTTCCCGTCGACATCATCCTTCGTCAGCCTCTTGAAGACAAACCGGGACAATGTCCCTGCATTTGAAAACGGCTCCTACATAAGACTCTTCAGTCCCATGCGTCCTGTAAGCGGAGATTCGTCTGGTGCTGCCCCTCCCGAGAGTGTGTCGTTGCTGGGCTCTCTTTCCCCGTCCGATATGTCCCTGCTGCAGTCCCTGGGCCCAGTGCAGAGCTGGCTGGGCCAGGAGCTGGAGAAATGTGGCATAGACGCCATGATCTACACTCGATACGTCCTCAGCCTCCTGTTGCACGACAGCTACGACTACGATCTGCAGGACCAGGTATGGTTTTCCTGTTCCTCTATCCTGATCTATCAGGACTTCTTAAACCTTTTATTATTATTTTTTTTTAAATCATGGATCAACAAAGGATGCCATCTCAGATTTTAAAGTACACTAAAGTTCAGCCAGCATGGTTTAAGGTTTGTGCTGACATTGTGAGAAATAAGTAAGAAACCAATATAAAGGTGTTTTAGTTTGAGTATTTTGGCAATCCTGATTATTTTGCATCTGCATCCACTCAGTCTGCCAAGTGGCATGGCATGTTCTTATCTCTACAGATGGCAAGAATAAACACTATTCTTCCAAGAAAGGGAACTGAACGCTCTTCTAAGGTTGCTTTTTCCTGCTAATGTCAAGTTATGTCAACACAGCTTTAATTCACAGTTTTAGTTCCTGGTTAAGTTGTAGCACATCTGCTCGTTGATGTCTTGCTGAGTCATTAACTGTTGCTCAGTCTGATTCAGGCATGTAGCATTTTTGGTATCTGGGACTATATTTAGATTAGACTTGTGCCAGTAAAGGAATCCTCTTATTTGGGTACCTGTGTGGAAAATTACTGCAGTAAATGTTTTGTAACAGTATTTGATTTGATGCAGACTTCCAGTACGGGTTCCTGATTAGATTATTATTTTTTCATTATTATTATTTTTTAAAACTTTCCTTTAGCATTATCTCAATACATTATAATACAATACAGTATGTAAGTTATTAGGTATCTGGTATTGGGCTAGCATGTGTCGTCTGATCATACCTTTCGCAGGAGAACGACATCTTCCTGGGTTGGGAAAAGGGAGCCGGCAAAAAATGGGGGAAGAGCAAGAGGAAGGGAGGGACGGACCTGAGTCTGGAGGAGATGAAGAAGCAGGCCGCTGTGCAATGCCTACGTTCTGCTTCTGATGAAGTAGGAGGTTCATTTGCTTAAGAAACCACTGTGCAATGGTTTACTTCTGTATTTTGTTCATATGCTGTAACCTTTCGGATTTAGTATGAGACCGCATGTACTCTATCCTAGTCGCTTACCTGAGAATGTTCTACAAATACTTGTGCAATTAAGGAATGAGTAATTAAGGAGTTACTGTAACTACCTTGAAGAAGACTTTAACGTTTTTATATAACAGCACCCCCTGAATTGTTCCTGTTTTTACTACAGCAATTTGTTTACTGTTACATTTACTTCATATCTTGTGTTCATGGGTTGTTTTCTCTGTCAGAACTCTGGAGTCGAAAGTTTGGTTGAGGAGCTTTGCTCCAAGCTCAAGGACATTCAGAACAAACAAAAAGGTTTGTTGCTCTTTTGCTTCCATTTTCAGCATGACTTGATCTTTCTACACCTCCCCTCCCAGAGATTTTTTATCTTTTGAATTGTCGATGTAAACGTTTTCACACACGCATATTTTCTCTCATTTTTTTATTTATATTTTTTATTTTGCTTTATTTTTGACTTTCCCTCTCTTGAGATGTGTTGGTGAATAAAATCCTTCTTTGTAGTATTTTTTGTTTGTTTTTGATTTGTTGGTGTTTCTTTCTGCTTTTCTTTCCTCATCTTTTAAAAATAGCTTAAAAATAGTCCATTAAAACGTATAATTATATATTACTAACAAAAACATCTGAAGCATTGATGAAAGAATGCCGTGGTTCTTGCAGAAACGGAAAAGCAAACGATTAAGAAGTCCGATGAATCCCGATCTCCTGAATTGGCTGAATCACCTTCTTCTAAAGACCAGGTGGAAATGTAAGAAGCTTCTCGAATTTCTAGAAAATGCGTCTTTTAAAGTGAAGTCTTCAAATCTTAGCCCTTTTTTAATTTGTTTACTTTTTTCATTTTTTTTATTTTTTTATTTATTCAAGGTACTATGAAGCCTTTCCACCTCTATCAGAAAAATCTGTTTGTCTCCAAGAGATTATGACCGTGTGGAACAAGGCTAAAGCAAGTGCAAATTCCAGCTCCTCTTCTGCTGCCCCTCAAACAAGCACGGACACCTCCTCCCCAAAAGAATGCACCAGTGAGGGTGAAGTCTCCAAGGACAAAGCACCCGATGCGTTGGTCACTACCAATTATAAGGCTCAACACCGACGCAGCAAGAAAGAAAAGGAGAACCGGTACCACGGGGGTGCTTCTGGGGCTTGCAGCGACCAGGTTGTTTCTCAGAATAAAAGGCACGCCAGACATCGATCTGATTTGGGACACCGTCCCCGGTCCTGGTCCTCTGGCTCCAGTGAGGGTGGCTCAAGCTCCAGCGGTAATCAGGGTGACACGAAGACCTGTAAAGGAGCTCGGATCAGACACCGGTCTCGCGAGGTTAGCGGCAGAAACAAAAAAGGGCGAAACCATGGGCAAGTCAAACTGGCCCTAAAGGCTATTGACAAAGAAGAGCGCAGAAACACAGGTAGCAGTTGCAGTGCCTCCGAAGGCCCTTTGAAGCATCAACAGCACTACACGAGAAAAGGCAAAAAGCCATTAAGGGAGCTTCGGAAAGATCCCAGCTGGGTTGACTTGAAAGAGTCCGGAGGTGAAACCAATAACAACAGGGAATATATGGAAGAACCCCTTTGGTACACCGAGCCCATATCGGAGTATTTTGTCCCATTCAGCTGGAGTAAACTGGAGACAAAATATCGAAGCAAACCAGATTCCCCTAATGACCTAGCGACGTCCATTGACGTGGACAGTCTGTCGGAGCAGGTCCAAGGGATTTGCATTGCCAACACTTCGTTTCAAAGGGCGTACCTTGCAGCAGGTACTTTCGTGGATGGGCACTTTGTTGAAGTGTCCAGTGAGGGAAATGAGGAGGCCACTGAACTGAATGGGACCTCAAGCTGCCCTCTTCCTGAGGATGGTAAAGATTTAGATGATGAGCATCTGTCTGAATTCACTCACTTCTATGAAGTTGATATATATCAATCCATATTGGATCCCAGTGCCTCAGACGCAGTACAAGAAAGTCGAATCTTGAACATGATTCGGCAAAAGAGCAATGAGCCAAGAGACATTGAGGCAGGGTGTTGTGTAGTTTTAGATGGCTTTGAACTGCAGGGGGAAAGTGCAATAAAGGCAGATTCTTTGGGAGCTTCGGGGGACGACGTGATTCTTACGCAAGACATGGAAAACATCGCTCACATGTGGGAGTGCTGCTCGTCATCTAGTTCTGAGGAGTTGGAAGGAGAAAGCTGTGCAGGTGACTCTCCAGTTAGGCTCTCCCCACTGTTGGGCAGCGTACCATTTAACATGAGCAGGTTGTCCGGCACTTTTGGAGAGCCTCCTGTTCAAGATAGGAGCACGTCGGCCCTAAACTCCTGTTTCTCGCTCTTTGAGGTGCAGTGCGATAGCTCTGCTTTCCCCTTTTCCTGCGACTCGCTCGCATCCAGTCGCGAAAACATAGATTCAAGTAGCTGTCTAGATCCCCATGCGAACAAACAGTCTCGCTTGCTAATTTGGACCAAAAATAGTGCCTTTGATGAGAACGAACACTGCTCTAACCTGTCGACGAGAACGTGCAGTCCGTGGTCCCACTCGGAGGAGACTCGCTCGGACATCGAGCAAGTCTCTGGCCAAGCCGATGAGTCTTCTCAGTTTGGCAGTGATGAGGTTGGCTGTATAATTCCTCCAGTTCCAACTTCATACCTGGAGGAGGAGTTTTTGGATTTCTTGCAGGAGAGCCCAAGTCACCAGCAAGATGAAATGAGTGCAGGCATAGTGTCCAATCAGACCTTCAACAAGGTATCTAAACTGGAGTCTGTTTGTGGAATCGCATTAGAGCAGGACGAGAGCAAACAGTACAACGCTGTTTTGTTTCCAGAAGACACCAACCAACAAGATGATGACTACAGCTCAGGAATAATAAAAGATATTTGGATGGCTATTGGAGACCGAGATTGCGTATTAGCCCTTGAAGTGGAGAAAGCGGATGATGACTTGTTTTCGGAGGAGACGCCCAACTATCAGTGTGGCTGTCTTGATGGTGATGCGAAGGAGCCCATCGAAAAGAAGGCCGTACAGCGCTCGGAGTACCACTTGTGGGAGAGTCAGAAGGAGGACCAAGGCCTGGCCAAAAATAAAGTCTCCAAATTGGACAGAGGGGACTACGCGACACCGGCCAGACCTTGGGATGTTGATTCGGAGAGGGACAGTACATCATTTATTCTTGGGGGAGTGTACGGAGAACTAAAGACCCTAAGCGGTGACGAGGAATGGACTGTGGTTCCACCCGTCGACACCTGTGAGAGTCTGTTGCAGTGTGCATCAGCTTCCTCATCCGACGTGGTAACCATTGCAGGGACGGACGTGTTCATGAATACAGGCAGTTGCTTTGCTCCTGGTCATAAGCCTCTATGGCGACCTCTGGTGTCCTTTGGACAGAATGGTCAGGCTACCAAAGGGTCTGGGGAAGGACTGAATAAGGGGTTTTCTGTTATCTTCCATGAAGATTTACTTGGATCCTGTGGAGGCTATTGTGGAGAGCAGCAAGGACTTGATTATCACTTTTCATCCTTTGATCTCAATAACCCCTTTTCCCAGGTCCTGCATGTGGAATGCTCCTTTGAACCGGAAGACATGGCCTCGTTCAGCCCAGGATTCAAGCCAAAATCCATATTGTGCTCAAACTCCGACAACGAGCCATTCAGTCCAAGGCTTTATGGCATCAACCGCACTCAGTATCGGGCCATCCGCATATCCCCGAGGACTCACTTCCGGCCTATATCGGCTTCTGAACTTTCTCCTGGCTGGTGTAGCGTGTCTGATGGAGAGTCTGAAAAGGAGGAAATGAGTCTTCCCGTTCCAGGTCAGACCGAGCTCTTTGACGACCCGCAGGCAGACCTCAAACCCCTGGAGGAAGACGCCGAGTGTGAAGGCCCTTACTACGGAAAGTCCGAACTGGAATCTGGTAAATTTTTACCCAGATTAAAGAAGTCGGGCATGGAGAAGAGTGCCCAGACCTCACTCGATTCCCAGGAAGGTGGGGGTACGACTCTGACAACTGTCGAGCAGGAGATTTGCTTGGACTGCGAAAACACAGGAAAGTCCGCAGCAGCCGTGTCGGCTGTGAGCTCTCGCGTGGAGGTGCCTGTGGATACGCTTCAGAAAGAGGAGTCCTGCGTAGACAAGGAGGCCTGTAGTTGTGTCGGAGCAAGCCAGCTTCTGGAATTCGGGAAATCGTACGACGTGGTTCAAGATTTGCAGGAGGTAAGAGCACTAGTGTGCGGTGTAATGAAAGTCACACGCAACCCATTCATAATACCAGTTTAAGATCTAGATCCTTTGGGTGCTTTCACACAACCCAGTGAGAATTGATGTGTCTTGGGCTTGTTATACCAAAACGTCATGTTGCTTTAGGATCCAGAACGGTGTTGTGGTATGCCTTTGGGCCGCATTTAGACCAAAACGTCGGTTTGAACCGGCATGTTTTATATACAGTAATGTCTTAAAGTATCAAGTCTTGCCCCAATTTACTTCCAGTAGCGTCCTCGGCATGACTAAGTTCCTGTTTTACGATGCCGGTTTGGCTTTGTGTGCGAGGTTCCTGAGGGATGTAATCAAATTCTTGAGGTTTGTTGGGGTGAATAGGGTGTTCTGCTTCAGTTGAATAACTAATAGAGCGCACTTACCCTCTGGCCCCGAGTTGGATTATGTAATAAAAATACCTTCTTTCGTTTTTTAATACTGAGAAGAGCTTCTCGGCAGTTACCACCCAAAAATAATGGTTTTGAATAATAATGAGTTGATGTAACTGGTTGTTTGTGTAGCCAGACTCTTGGTGAGTCATGCGAGTTATTCGGTAGAAGACTGGAATTTGAATTTTCCGAGAACGATAAAGTTTTTATGTTTTGCTAGGCGGGACTGCACAGTCGAAAACTACTCTGCTTTATGAGCTTCTGTATTTACAGATACCTCTAATGTCAGTTTTTAGGAAACGAGAGCAAAGCGTGTTCCCGAAACACCTTGGGGTAAATGTGGCTCGTAATCAAAGACTCATTAAAAGGTTCGCCTGTTTCGACTAGCAATGGTATGCATTTTTTTTTTTTTTAACCCTCCATCCCATGTGGCCACAACATGTTTACATTTGGTGGAAATTGAGGCCTTTTTAAACCTTTACCACATTTTCTATGTCTTTTTTTTTTTTTTCTTCTTCTTCTTTTTAGAAAATAGTTTGAATTCTTGTCCCATGAATGATTTCTTGTGTAAGGGACTTGCACAAAGTCCAACATCTCTTTTGTTTGGATTCTCTAATCCCCTCTCTGCTTTGGTCCTTATCTGCTTCCTCCCGTCAGTGTTCCCTGTTGAGTTTCGGGGAGCGGAGTGTGACCAGTAGCCAGCGTGAGGATTGCTGGTGGCAGAATACGCTTTGTTCCCCCATGTTTTCAGGATCTCGATGCACAGGTAAGAGAACAAACAGGCCTGAGCTAGTCCGTTTTAAAACCTATATCAAATATATAATTTTTTTTCTCGTTATGTTTGTAGAACTTTTGATCCGGAAACGAGCGCTTAATATTCTTTGTTGGATTTAAACACTTTAGTATCAGCCTTTACCCTTACATCCACCTCTCTGTCTTTGGTTTTGCAGAAAGCAGTAACATATGAGTTTGCTTCTGAGCGCTGAGGCACGGTAAAGCAGAACCGAGGTGAAACGCTTCAGAACCTCAGCTCTTTTCTCCTTCAGGACGAGGAGCGGCTTCATCAGAACAGGACATCAAAACCTCTATTAATCTTTACGTTTATGATCCCTGTCCACCTGCCCCTCCTCTCACCCCACCTTCTGTAGTCAATACAATACCATCTATTAGAAACGTAACCGAAGGGAGGCTGTGTGTGTGTGTGTGTGTGTGTGTGTGTGTGTGTGTGTGTGTGTGTGTGTGTGTGCGCATTCGTTATGGATTTGTTTGAAGTGTGTATTAATCAGCTTTGACAAAGGCACCTAGGTGATGATCCTTAGATGAGTCAGGTGATCTTTACTTGAACTATCTGATTTATTTTTTTGTGCGTGCTCTAGCTCACACTCTAGAGTCGTACTGTCTGATTGGTGTGTGTGTGTGTGTGTGTGTGTGTGTGTGTGTGTGTGTGTGTGTGTGTGTGTGTGTTGGGGGGGGGGGGTCACACTAGTGTGACTCCTTTACTAAGCTAACCTAACCATAACAGTAATGACAAAAGTCCGAAAGCCCTGTAATTGTAGCCTGTCACTTTCTCACACCAGCAGTTTTGTCCTTTATTTTTTATTTATGATTTAGTGTTTTACCGTTTTGAAGGTGTGACATTTACTGAAGATTCTTCCTTATTCACAAATACGGAAAATATGCGAGAAAACAAAACCTTGTTTTTTTTTTTTTTTTTGGTTTGGTCCTCAAGCGTAGCGCTAATGGTTTGGTTTGCGCTGTTGAAAACAACGATCTTCCCCAAATAACCGTAATATCCTTTTGTGTAATGAATCAAAAAAAAGGGGGAAGCTGAGAGAGAGTGAAAAAAGGTTTGAGTTCTGCATTTCCACATTATTACAGTTTACAGCTTTTGCATTTAAAAAAAATTATTATTTAATAAAACTAAATATAAACGCATATATAAGCTATAGGTGCGACCTGATGTTTGGTTTGTTTTTTTTCCTTTTTGTTTTTGATGATGGATCATCTGTAGCGCAAAAAAAACAAAATCGGTGCGGTCGACGCTTTAAAAACATTCGTGTGCCCTTCAGATATTTTGTTGCACATCAAATGCGTTCCCCAAAAATGAGCGGTGCCGAGGGTTTCCTGCTTTACGTGCGCGTTTTATTTTAAGATTAGAATTTAGTAGCAGAATGTAATGGGTTTTATTTGCTTAGAAAGATATGACTTTTTTTTTTTTTTTCCTTCTTTTCTCAATTTTTTTTTTCTTCATTTAAAAAAAAAAAAAAACCAACAAAAAAACGTTTCGGTGTAGACTTGTGTGTTTTGGTGTGGGTTGCTGCGTTTTCGTTTGAAAGAAAGCCGGTAGCATGGCGACCTGGTTAAAGAAACAGTTCGGCGTTTCAAATAATAAAAAGTAATAAAAAAGGTAAGCGTTCCTGTGTTTGCGAACGTAGCTGATCAGTCTGGGTGTGGACTTTTTTTTTTGTTTTTTTTTTTTGTTTTGTTTTGTTTTTTTTAATAAAGTGTTCTTTTGTACAAAAGTTACGAGGCTGCATAAGACTTAAATAAAACAAGCGTAATTGTTTCTTCTCTAAGAAATAAGTTAAGAATTACATTTTAGTCAGTTATTTATTTACTTTTAAATAAATAAATAAATAAAATGTAAGGGGGGTTGCTAGCTGCCTTAGCCTCGTAATTCTAGTGCGAAAGTTCTGGATGTGTCTCTGCAGTTCGGCTGTTTTTGCTGAGCAGGAACCGTTTTGGTGAATAATAATAATAATAACATCGACACACTCTGCTTTTTGTGACTTTCTCCTAAAGGAAGGTCTCAAATCTGAGGTCCTGTTCGAGCAGGTGAAGATGTCTGATGTTCGCTTCGTAAGAACGTTTCTGTTCCTCATTTTATTTAAATTTTTTTCCTTCCTCACGTTTACCAGTGTGCTCCTGTAGAACATTCTAGTAAATAAGTGACGAGCATTAATGTGTACAGAGTGAAGACCAACAGAGATTTATGGCTGTGTATGATCAAGTATGAATTTGGGGAACTCGCGTAGCTTGATTGAAATGTAGAGAGGTTTTTAAACCTTTAGAAACTAACACTACACACACACACGACTTGTTCTACAGCTTTGGTCTTCACTTCTCATCATTAATGTCTTATATCTGCCCTCTGAGCCAGCTAAACCTATTATTATTATTATTATTATTATTATTATTATAAATATTAGTTGTTAGAAAATGATTTTTTAAATGTCCTTTTTTGTATTGTTTAAGAAGGATGTTCCAGATGTGAGCAGAGAGTTGGGGATTTCACATTTATGCAGCGATTGATGTGTAAAACAGAAAGCGGGAGGAATTATTAAAGGAGTGATTTGTTCCGTATCGAGCTGACGCCGGTCTGACACTGAACCCTGATCAGACTGGTATTTTCACATCCACCGTCTGACTTTATTTAAATAAAAATTTTTTTTTTTTTTTTTTTTTAAAAAAACAACGTGATGTTGACTTGCACAACAGTGCTGCATGTGAACGTCACGCCCGTGGTGGTGCTGGTGATTTGCGTAACAAACCTCAACCATTTCCTCTGAGGATGAACTCGTTTTATAAATCTTCCCGCGGCAGTGTGATAGCTGTCCGAAACCTCAGGCAGCGTGCTTTAGGGTCGTGCGTGTGCTGTGGCGTGTTGTGACGGTCAGCGTGTTCCTCCTCATGTCTTGGTGTGGGGTTTATTTGGTGCGAGTTGCTACGTAGCCTGTAGCACGATGACCAAAACAGAGAATAAAATCGCTGTGTTCCTCTTAAACTCAGTATCGAATATAAAGTCGATCAGCTACCGGGTGTGACTTTTTTTTTTTTTTAAAGTTACAAGGTGAATTAATATTTGTATATTTACTTCATAAATCAATTAAAAAAAACTGTTTTCTTCTTTTGTAATAAATAAATTGCAGACCAGCCACAGTTTAGACGTGTTTATGTAGAATATCGTTTTGCGTTTCCGGTGGAAGACTGAATTTTTTATTATTATTATTATTATTATTTTAATTAATGGTCCTGTTAAAAATGTTTAGTCTGATACTGAGCCAGAATTTCAGCCCGATTACTCTGGATTGGATTGGTGCAGCTTCAGTTTCTTGGCGTGTTTTTAGTAAACACATTGGGCCAGACGGCTCTGTTCAATTCAAAACAGCTGTTCATTGTTCAAAGTGAAGAACTGTATCTAGAAATGTATCTAATTTTGTCATTGAAGCGTTGAATGTGAGCTCTTTGGCTGCTCTGATTTCTGGAACATCCTGTAACCTGCATTTTTGCTGTGTTTTAGTTTCTGATTGCGCCTCCTGGTGGCTGCAATAGTGTAATGCACACAGTGGATGAAGCACACATTGCTTTTCCTTTTATTTTGTTTGTTTGTTTTTGGGAGTTGGAAAAAAATGAGAAATGAGTACAGTATATGGAAATCAATTATTCAACCCATATTTAACACTTGATTTAGTAAAACGGATTTAATTCCGCAGACATGATGCTGATATATTTTTCTAATACACTTCCAGAGGTGGTACACTTTTTTTTTTTTTTTTTTTTCTTTTTTTTCCTCTTCTTTTTATTTTTATTTTATTGAAAACACTGAGATAAAATTAAATAAGCGGCATTATTATTAATTTATTATTAGTTATTTCAGCCTAGACAACACCCAACATCTGCGAAAAAGACAAACGAGGTCGGTGGGGAAAGAGGAATTGAAACGAATAAAAGATGCATGAGGTCGTCGAGGCTAATAATAATAATCTAGTAATCGGACATCACGGTCCCTAATTTGCTTTGCTTTAAACTGCGAAACAAGTTTTAAAAACTTTAAAAACAACAACAAAAAAAAGTGTGCAACTAAGTTTTATTTTCTTTTTTGCTTTTAACTATTGCGTGAGTGAGTATATGTGGGTCCTCAAAATAATAATAAAATAAATTTTAAAAAGACAAAAAAGTATGAGAAATTGTTAGCATATGATATGTTTATGAGAGACCACCGTGTAACAAAGTTCATGTTTGTGTGTGCGAGGTCGGAGTAGTGTGTGTGTGTGTTACTCATACTAGACTTTGTCCTGCAGTTCTGTTCCATGGTTTGTTTGTGTTGGGAGGGACACGCTTCCCGAATGCGAGTCAGGATCGCACTTTGAAGCATTGAGGGTTTTTTTTTTCTCTCTCTCTTTCTTTATTTGGTTCTTTTTTTTTCTGTCCCTCTGTTCATGTTTGTATCTCATCTATGCAGCCCGGTGGGGTTTCATGCCTCCGTCACCATCTCCGACCCGTGTTCATCACTTAAACACCTCAGTGCCACCAAAAACCCAAAACATGGTCACATTTGTTCTAATTCCATATAAAAATCCAGCGGAGATTTGTTTCATTGTTGAGTTTCTGAATCTAATAAAGGATTGAGTACATTTTGCTTGTTGCTTGAATTGATGTGTGATGATGAGAATAACGGTGAAGATCCTGATCTAGAAAGTTCATGTACATGAAGGTTGGAAAAGCTCAGTGTCCCAGTTCTGTTTACGGAGCATCCAGGCATATGAAGAGCTCTTCCGTTAGTTCGGAGAGGAATAACGCGCTCGGTGTGGTGCTGTTGGAGGGAAATGATCAGTGATGTGGTGGTGAAGTGAAGCATGGTTACTCTTCCCATCACTGAAGGGGATTATTTTCTCACAACAGCACGTCGCATCCCAGAGTGTTCTTTCTCTCATACCGCAGCAGTTTAACGATATGATGATTACGTTATTTTACTTATTAAAGAATCGCACGTCATTTTTACTTTTAACGTACGCGAAACGAATGACGTGTTGTAGTCTCTTGCGTTATAGCAGCTATAAACGGTCGTTCCCTCACCAGAAACTCTTGTCCTGAAGAAGTTTGAACCTTGGACTGTTACAAAGCACTGACACTGGAGACTCCTTCCATACACGTTTTTAAAAAAGACAACAATCTTACAGAAAATTTCACATCAACAACGATTACACGTTACTTTTATTCGTTTATGTGGAGCATCAGCTGTACGAGTCCCTGCGAACGAACTGTTGCTATAGAAACGATAAACTGGAACAGGCGCGTTATTATAAACTGTCAGAGCCGCTGTGTTAGAAGATGAATCAACACCTTCTGAAGAGTCAGATTCGTTTAAATCGTTTTCCTTGCCTCAACTCCACGCGCTCATCCCCTCATCATGCTCATGTGACTCGGGTATGATGTAGCGCTGTGTTGGAAGAGGAAGTGTGTGGGGAGACACCGGTGGTCACAGGAGCAGGAAGTCTTTGAGGATTGATTTTTATGCGCATTGTTTAGCTAGACAGCCTGAATGTCATGTGATGACAATGTCCACCATGATGTAAGATCTGGACCACACTGGGTGATACTCAGCTGATTCTGAGGTTCCTGATGGTTGCACAACGTGTCCTGGTCTTAGACTGGTCGATCTTCCTACGTGTAAAATCAGTTGTCATGACGTCGTATGTGAAGGAGAAATAAAGCGGTCTTCTGCCATGTTTATTTTGATCCAAAGTCACATTTATTTAAAGAAATTCTTTGAATCAGGATCATGGGTTTTTTGTAGACATGTCTTATCATGGGTAGGGGTTTGATCACTGAAGGATGATCCCAGAAGAAAAACTCACTGAAATCATTTGTTATGTATCTGAGGCCTCATGTTTTTCACCATCGGTACTATCTCCCAGGTCTTAGGAATTCCACTACCTCCACATTGTTTCTATCTGTATCTGTTCCAGCTGAAGCATAAGCCTTTTAAAGAGCACGCATGCAGGACTCCTGAGTTGATATAAAAAAAGCAAATAATGTGCAATTTTGTGCAATGTTTTTGTAAAAAAAAAAAAAAAAAAAGAAAAAAACTAATAAACTGCACAATTATAACATAACATTGACCTGCACCATTACAGAAAATAAAAACTATCCATCCATCCACTTTCTGTACCTACACAGCGTCATGGGAAGCCTGGAGCCTATCTCGGGGGACTCCGGGCACAAGGTGGGGCACACTCACACACACACACATTCCCTCACTATGGACAATTTAGAGATGCCAATCAGCTTATAACTTGTCTTTGGACTGGTGGAGGAAACCGGAGTACCCAGAGGATACCCCCGACCCCTGAGGAGAACATGCAACGCAGGGCAGAGGCGGTAACGGAACCATGGAGGTGCAAGGCAAATGTGCTCACCACTAATCCACCAATTTCATTCCAACTCAACATTACAAATATTCTTCTGAGTGCTGTAAGAGATTAATTCTAGAATGTTATTTAGACCAACGCTTTCATATGTAGTAAATTCTACTGAGTGTGTTGTGTTTGTACAATATCAGAATCTGGTGATGAATCCCATTATTGAAATTGAATTTACTGATGCTAAATAAATACAACACACAATATTGAAGGGTGAAAGTAAAGGCCAAACCAATGAAAACATGCTGTCCCAAAATTCCCAAATATGATGTTTAGATTCCTAAACATGCTGTTCCAAGATTTCCTAATACACTGTCCCAAATGCTCCAACACTGTCCCAGGATTCCCAAACATACTGTCAAAAATTCCCTTACACTGTGTTAGGGAATCTTGGGACAGCATGGTTAGGAAATTTGGGACAGAGTGTTGGGGAATCTTGGGACTGTGCATTAGGGAATTTTGGGACTGTGCGTTAGGAATCTTGGTACAGTGTATTAGGTAATCTGGGGACAGTGTTAGGGAATTTTGGGACAGTGTGTTAGGGAATTTTGGGACAGTGTATTGGGGAATCTGGGGACAGAGTGTTAGGGAATCTTGGGACAGTGTATTAGGGAATCTGGGGACAGTGTTAGGGAATTTTGGGACAGTGTATTAGGGAATCTTGGGACAGTGCGTTAGGGAATTTTTGGGACAGAGTGTCCTGGAATTCCCAAACATACTGTCAAAAATTCCCAAATACGATGTTACAGATTCCTAAACATTTTGTTCCAAATTCCCTAACACTATCTTTAATTTCTAAACAAATTCCCAAGCATGGTTTTCCTTAACTTTCGACAAAAAGGTATCTAGGATACGATACAAACATTTTTCCTTTAACATGTGGACAGTCAGCACCGTGAAGATTTCAGGAACGCGCTGCATGTTGGGATGTACTGTTTTATTAACAGCTAAAAAAGCCCAAGTGTAAATTCCCAGCGTCACAAAACCAGCAGTCCCTGAATGCACGCTGTAACTGAAGGCCCTGTCTCACCGTGGACAGGTGCGCTGCCTCTCTGCGCATGCGCAGTCCTCCCGGCTCGGCAAGTTAGTGTTAAAATGGCGGCTGCCGCAGCGGAGCAGGTAACGCAACCTGTTTAATCTCCACTGCCGCTCGGCGTCACTTCAACTCGGGCGGTGCTGCTGGAGGAAAAGTGGACGAGTGTGGATTTATTTCTCGGAGCCTGTCAGTAAAAGTGCGTGTGTGTGTGTGTGTGTGTGTGAGAGGGAAGTAGCGCTGTGATGAAGAAGCAGGAACAGAAATGCACAGATGAGTGAAGTTCAAACTGAACGGAAGTGAACTTCACATGCCTCCTCCCCGCCGCGGCTCGGGGTCATTAGAACGCGCATTAGAGCGTTATTAACGCGACCTTATGCAGTTTAGGCCGGAGGGTTAACTCCTGCTCTCAAGTTCATGCCGGGTTTCTGTGTTTGAAGAGAAGCGCCGAGTCCGAGACACACACACAGAGAGAGAGAGAGAGAGAGAGAGAGAGGTGAAGTCTGTCCATCATCATCATCATCATCATCATCATCATCATCATGGACAGGAAGGTGCAGATAAGATGTGTAGAAGTGTTATAAAGCAACACAACACGGAAGAAGGGATGGACACAGAAGATACGATGAGAAACCCGGATGGAAAAGGTGTGTGTGTGTGTGTGTGTGTGTGTGAAAGGCATGAATGGGCACGGCATGTGTTTAATCGTCATACTGACGTCATCTGTGTATATGGATGTAAGACACTTGTGATACTATTGTACTAAGTGTGTGGAGAGCACGTGCAACAGGTGTGTGATCATTATACTGAATGTAGGGATGTGAGACGGGTGTGTGATCATTATACTGAATGTAGGGATGTGAGACGGGTGTGTGATCATTATACTGAATGTAGGGATGTGAGACGGGCGTGTGATCGTTATACTGAATGTAGGGATGTGAGACGGGCGTGTGATGGTTATACTGAATGTAGGGATGTGAGACGGGCGTGTGATCGTTATACTGAATGTAGGGATGTGAGACGGGCGTGTGATCGTTATACTGAATGTAGGGATGTGAGACGGGCGTGTGATCGTTATACTGAATGTAGGGATGTGAGACGGGCGTGTGATCGTTATACTGAATGTAGGGATGTGAGACGGGCGTGTGATCGTTATACTGAATGTAGGGATGTGAGACGGGCGTGTGATCGTTATACTGAATGTAGGGATGTGAGACGGGCGCGTGATGGTTATACTGAATGTAGGGATGTGAGACGGGCGCGTGATGGTTATACTGAATGTAGGGATGTGAGACGGGCGCGTGATGGTTATACTGAATGTAGGGATGTGAGACGGGCGCGTGATGGTTATACTGAATGTCGGGATGTGAGACGGGCGCGTGATCGTTATACTGAATGTAGGGATGTGAGACGGGCGCGTGATGGTTATACTGAATGTCGGGATGTGAGACGGGCGCGTGATGGTTATACTGAATGTCGGGATGTGAGACGGGCGCGTGATGGTTATACTGAATGTCGGGATGTGAGACGGGCGCGTGATCGTTATACTGAATGTCGGGATGTGAGACGGGCGCGTGATCGTTATACTGAATGTCGGGATGTGAGACGGGCGCGTGATGGTTATACTGAATGTCGGGATGTGAGACGGGCGCGTGATCGTTATACTGAATGTCGGGATGTGAGACGGGCGCGTGATGGTCATACTGAATGTAGGGATGTGAGACGGGCGCGTGATCGTTATACTGAATGTAGGGATGTGAGACGGGCGTGTGATCGTTATACTGAATGTAGGGATGTGAGACGGGCGTGTGATGGTTATACTGAATGTCGGGATGTGAGACGGGCGTGTGATGGTTATACTGAATGTCGGGATGTGAGACGGGCGCGTGATCGTTATACTGAATGTCGGGATGTGAGACGGGCGCGTGATGGTTATACTGAATGTCGGGATGTGAGACGGGCGCGTGATGGTTATACTGAATGTCGGGATGTGAGACGGGCGCGTGATGGTTATACTGAATGTCGGGATGTGAGACGGGCGTGTGATGGTTATACTGAATGTCGGGATGTGAGACGGGCGTGTGATGTGAGACGGGTGTGTGATGGTTATACTGAATGTAGGGATGTGAGACGGGCGTGTGATCGTTATACTGAATGTAGGGATGTGAGACGGGCGTGTGATGGTCATACTGAATGTCGGGATGTGAGACGGGCGTGTGATGGTCATACTGAATGTAGGGATGTGAGACGGGCGTGTGATGGTCATACTGAATGTAGGGATGTGAGACGGGCGTGTGATCGTTATACTGAATGTAGGGATGTGAGACGGGCGTGTGATGGTTATACTGAATGTCGGGATGTGAGACGGGCGTGTGATCGTTATACTGAATGTAGGGATGTGAGACGGGCGTGTGATCGTTATACTGAATGTAGGGATGTGAGACGGGCGTGTGATGGTCATACTGAATGTCGGGATGTGAGACGGGCGTGTGATGGTCATACTGAATGTAGGGATGTGAGACGGGCGTGTGATGGTCATACTGAATGTCGGGATGTGAGACGGGCGTGTGATGGTCATACTGAATGTAGGGATGTGAGACGGGCGTGTGATGGTCATACTGAATGTAGGGATGTGAGACGGGCGTGTGATGGTCATACTGAATGTAGGGATGTGAGACGGGCGTGTGATGGTCATACTGAATGTCGGGATGTGAGACGGGCGTGTGATGGTCATACTGAATGTCGGGATGTGAGACGGGCGTGTGATGGTCATACTGAATGTAGGGATGTGAGACGGGCGTGTGATCGTCATACTGAATGTCGGGATGTGAGACGGGCGTGTGATCGTCATACTGAATGTCGGGATGTGAGACGGGCGTGTGATGGTCATACTGAATGTCGGGATGTGAGACGGGCGTGTGATGGTCATACTGAATGTAGGGATGTGAGACGGGCGTGTGATGGTCATACTGAATGTAGGGATGTGAGACGGGCGTGTGATGGTCATACTGAATGTCGGGATGTGAGACGGGCGTGTGATGGTCATACTGAATGTAGGGATGTGAGACGGGCGTGTGATGGTCATACTGAATGTAGGGATGTGAGACGGGCGTGTGATGGTCATACTGAATGTAGGGATGTGAGACGGGCGTGTGATCGTCATACTGAATGTCGGGATGTGAGACGGGCGTGTGATGGTCATACTGAATGTAGGGATGTGAGACGGGCGTGTGATGGTCATACTGAATGTAGGGATGTGAGACGGGCGTGTGATGGTCATACTGAATGTCGGGATGTGAGACGGGCGTGTGATGGTCATACTGAATGTCGGGATGTGAGACGGGCGTGTGATGGTCATACTGAATGTAGGGATGTGAGACGGGCGTGTGATGGTCATACTGAATGTCGGGATGTGAGACGGGCGTGTGATGGTCATACTGAATGTAGGGATGTGAGACGGGCGTGTGATGGTCATACTGAATGTAGGGATGTGAGACAGGTGTGTGCTGGTTATATCATTTATATTAGTGTTTGTGTGGGAGTGTAGTATAGCATATCTCAGTAGCATTGGGTCTTCACGGTGATGTTACAGCTGGTGTGAGGTTGAAGTTACAGTTCCTCCTGAAGCTCCTTCTGAAAGAGAAGTGTGTTGTGAAACTGATGTGAGACACATTTGGGAATGTTGAAATCCGCTCCTGTGTGTCAATGTCCTTCAGTTGTTCTCTAAACGAAGGATGAAAGCCCCGCTTGTTTATCTTGGGTTTTTTCGATCTGAATAAAAACTCTTTCAGCGAGGAGGTTAGTCATTAAAATTAAATCAATTAGAGGAATCATTAAAATTGTGTTGTATTGTTTATTTAGTCCTGCCCTGAATACACTATTTCACATAGCAGATGATTACGTATAGTCCACGAGACACACACATACCTGAATTTACACAAAGGAACCAGTTCAAAAGTTTACATACCCTTGATTATTAACCCCGTGTGTGGTTACCTGGATGATCCATAACTGTGTTTATGTTTTGTGACGGTTGTTAACGAGGCCGTTGTTCTTCAGAAAAGTCCTCCAGGTCCTGCACATTCTTTAGTTCTCCAGCATCTTCTGTATATTTGAGCCCTTTCCAGCAGCGACTATATGAGGGACTCGTACACAACTATCACAAAAGGTGCCAACGTTCACTGACGCTCGTGAAGGCAACACTAAGAGTGCATTAAGTGTTGTGAGGGGGGGTGTAAACTTTTGAACAGGATGATCGGTGTAAATTGTTGTTATTTTGTCTTCTGGGATACATGTAAAATATCTTATGTAGCTTCTGAAGGACCGGACTAAATGGAAAAAAATCCGATCTTTAAATAAAACTAACAATTTAAACGGTGGAGTTAGTAAAAGTGAAATGATGTAGTGTAGTGGAATGCAGAAAGGTGAAATGAACGTCAAAGAGTGGGTACAAAAAAGGAAAGGACGTAAAAGATCTAATCAAATTGATATATTTATGTATATTTATATTTATATATACATATTATGAGGGGTGAGCCAAATGAAAAAACCTTAAAAGGGCGACATGCATGAGAATAAAATTGTTTTTATTTCCTGTCCTCCACTGTAGATTTTCACGCTGCTGAAAACGGCTCTGTCGTCGGTTCACACACTCCCGATCTCCTTCGCGGTGTGTGTTTGAGCTCCACGCCGCTGTACTGCCGCTCGGCCTCAGCCACTACCTCTCTGCACAGCGCCTCCTGTGGTGAGGAGGAGGAGCAGCACAGCGTGGAGTCGCAGGACTCGGGCATCCCGACCCTGGAGCTCAGCTCACCCGAGGGTAATGAGTTTCAAACAGTACTGTACGGTGTGTGTGTAAGTATGTATGTGTATGTGTGTGTGTGTGTGTGTGTAAGCATGTATATGTGTGTGTGTAAGTATGTATGTGTGTGTGCAAGTATGTACATGTCTGTGTGTGTGTGTGTGTAAGTATGTATATATGTGAGTGTGTGTGTGTGTGTGTGTGTGTGTAAGTACGTATGTGTGTGTAAGTATGTATTTATGTGTGTGTGTATGTATATGTGTGTGTGTGTGTATGTATGTATGTGTGTGTATGTATTTATGTGTGTGTGTGTGAATGTATGTGTGTGAATGTATGTGTGTGAATGTATGTGTGTGAAAGTGTGTGTGTGTGTGTGTGTAAGTACGTATGTGTGTGTATGTATTTATGTGTGTGTGTAAGTATGTATATGTGTGTGTGTGTGAATGTATGTGTGTGAATGTGTGTGTGTGTGTGTGTGTGTGTGTAAGTACGTATGTGTGTGTAAGTATGTATTTATGTGTGTGTGTAAGTATGTATATGTGTGTGTGTGAATGTATGTGTGTGAATGTGTGTGTGTGTGTGTGTGTGTGTGTATATATGTGTGTGTGTGTGTGTGTGTGTGTGTGTGTTTTATAAGCAGATTGGGAATAAGCGCTACAGGACAGTCTGTACGAGTCCAGGAGCAGCTCGGGTATGGATCTGAAAAGGTTTTCGACGCGCTGTGTTATGGATGTTGGAGCTTTTGTTTATTTCGCGTTTTAAAGAGCACTGGGAAGTTGGATCGCAGTGGTACGTTGGTCTGATGAGTAAAAATAAAACACTGATGCCGTTAGCTAGAGCTGGGATTCCTGATGATGCCACGGCCGTCTCTGTCGAGCGTGTTCAGTGGCCGTATGACCCTCCATGAGCAGCTGAATCATTTATTTTATGATTCATCTGGAACTTGACCGTTGAAGGGCTGGAAGGACTCAGAGTCGGACATGACGGAGATCCGTGCGTGTGATGGATTGGACAATTTCAATCTGCTTGCGTCCGCGTGCTGATTGGCTCGTAAATCACACACATCATTAACCTAATTATGAAATTCACCCATGCCCCAGTCTTTTACTTTAGGCATTTCCTTTGTGTTTTTCTTTTCTTCACCAGTTGTGTCAGAACAGCCAGTTATTTTACGCTAATACACAAATGAATTGGCTCATCATTTCCTGGGAATTGTACGGGGATTTAACCTCTCTTGACCCCTGCCTGATGAGTTTCAAAGTGTTTTTCAGAGTCTGTTTGGTGTAAAGCGACTCGATCGCGACTCGTTTTGCGTTCACAGGGACGGAAGAGTCGCACAGCACCGACAGACACCGAGACGCTCCGGCCACGCTGAAGCTAGAGACGACGGGTGAGGGCGGGGCTTCAAGTCAGGTCAGGGGCGGGGCTTTAAGCTACCGAGACTCCACCTCTGTGTGCAGCACCTCCAGTCTGAGCACAGACTTCTCGGCCACGCTGTCGATCGGCAACGACGATGGCGCCGGCGACTTCGTGGTGACGTCAGACTCGAGCGCCGTCGTCGATTTTCACGACTGTAGCGACTTCTCCCGGTTCCCCCAAGCCATAAATAGCGCACACGGAGACCGTCACAACGAGGTAGCGACGAAGAAAGAGAGTCCAATTGTGAGCTTCTTCAACAGGTTTGTGTGCGGGCGTGTGTTGAGAATCGCTTGCATCATAATATCCAGAATACAGAAATCCGGAATAGGCCACACCCCCACGTTCACGTCTCTCTTTTTGTTCCCCAGGAGTCTGTTTTCTAAGAAGGGGAGGGACGCTGGAGGTCCGAGCGCTCATTCCGACCCGAACCGGAGGCTGTTTGGCAGAGATTCACCCAGACCGACCCAAAGAGTTCTGAAGGTAGGACTCGCATTAATGGAAAACGTCCATCGTGGTTCCCAGTGAAGAGTAAAGATGATATCAGGGTGTGGGCGTGGCTTCAGGTTTCCATTCCAGAAAGGTAGAAGCCACACCTACTAGTCATTTATAGAGCAAGATTGATTAGATAATAAATCAGTTGAACTGAGGCGTGGCTTCTGAAAACTAATCAACACTTTCTGACCAATCAGAGTTCAGAGATGCACAGCAGTGTTGTGTAGCACGGCGTAAACGCTGATCTGGCGTGGTATTATCCTGCGCAACTGCTTGGGCGAGTTATCGTGCACCTGACACCCACGCGCACACGCAGGACAATAGACTTGTGTTACACAATCACGGGTGTAACCATGGTTTAAAAAGTGCTGGGGATGGGAGTAATGATGCAGGCTGAAACAGAAAGGAGTCCTTCCTTGCCTGCGTCTCGAGAAAGAACCGTGCTTCAGTTTCTAGCGCTCAAATCCGCATCGGCGTTCCATAAGGACAGAATGATGGACAGTTTGGAAGTGCGTTCAGATTTATGTTGTTTATGTGGGTTACGTCACCTGCGCTGCGTATGGGGAAGTGGATGAGGGTGGATTAACAACAGGATTTGGGACGCTTCCTTCGTCTACTCTGGATTTATTACGGCTGAGACGAAGGAGTGAGTCAGAGAACTGCAATACTGACTAATAGCACCGTCTCTCACACACACAAACACACGCCACATTTGGAGGCTCTGCATGGTTAAAATCACGCTCTCCTGTAAGTGTGTGTGTGTGAGAGACAGAATGAGCGAACCTGGAAGAGAGAAAACATATGAGACAGACAGAAGCTACGGATGAGAGACAAAACAGTGAAATGGGAGAGCGAGAGAGCGCAAAAGAAATGGGAGACGGATGGAAGAGCGCTAGAAGCTGAGAGAGAGAGAATATGAGGCATAGAGAAGACAGGGAGAAAGAGAGAGAGAGACGAAGCGCGAGAGAGACTATAGGACACACAGACGTAGGGTGAGAGAGAGACAAGGACAGAAAGATGAGCGAGAGTAAGACAGGGGGAGAGAGAGAGAAAGAGAGAGGGGCACGAAGCGCGAAAGTGACAGTAGCTAAGAGCTGTAGAAGCAGAGTGAAAGACCGAGAGAGGCATTAATACGAGCAGTTTGGAGGACAGACGGACAAAAACAGAAGATACTGGAATCAGTTCAAATCCAACTTACAGGAGAGACTGAGTTACGATCTGTACTCCATTTTTAAAGATTATTACATAATGAGTGAGGCTAAGAGACACGATTTGTCGGCTAAGTAACTTGTAGTTAAACTAGCAGCGGTGATGGATGGAAAAACAAAACAACACAATGGAAGGCGTATCAGGAGAGCCTTTCCCTCACTCGCATGTCACGAGTGCAGAGGACAAGAAAACCTATAAACACGGCCTGCTGAAGAAAAATCCACAGGCAGACCTTTCACGAGAAGGAGACCAGGCAATCATCACAATTCTGCTCCTCTACACAGAAGACTGTAGTATACTCGGCGCAGGGTTATCTGTACGTATTACAAACATATCATCTGTAATGGTCGACAAATTCATGAAGAAGACGACGCAAACAAGGCATTTCTAACTGGAAACATCTAGCGTAATGTTCCAGGAGAGTGAAGCATGCCTCAGCTCTGTTCAGGCTGTGAAGATCAGGACTCGGAGGAAGGGCCGGAGGGGGTGGAGCCTAGGATTAGTAACTGAGACTCACAGCTGGAGCAGTCTGTCAGTCAAATCGGAAACCGCCTCTCCCTACCAGAGGTGGAGCTGGTAGGAATCAGGGAACATCACGTACAACACCTGGAGAACAAACTCAATCAAAAGATACAAACACTGTTTTAAAAAAAAAACCACATATACAAACATGTATATATACTTAGTTAGAGTTGGGTTTGTATTACTCCAGAGGACTGTGAAGATTGTTCAATTTCTTAATCTTCTTGAGCAAATGAAATCATTAACTACCACAAAGTGGAACGTTTGAAGAAAACGTGTCAGATACGGACATTATAATATTACAAGAGACACGGCGCAGAACTGATCAAGTCACTCTTTATCCTTCAGGTTACCATGAAATATCTATAATCCTCCGGAAAACCTGAGATTCAGGGGGCATCGTAATCTGGCACCAACTAGAACTTGATAAATACATCCAAACAATTTGAAAAATCCCACGTTCCGCTCAAGAGCAACTAACACCTTAGCCAATCAACAAAGATGTTTTCTTATGTGCTCTTTTATATTCCTCTCTCGGAATCTCCGTAGTGTAATGAAGACATCGTGGAGATGCTACATACAAGTGTGTTGAGCTGTGGGGATCTATATGCTAGGACCTCTGCCTGACTACACCATGACTATATATAACTACACCATGACTACATATAACTACACCATGACTACATATAACTACACCATGACTATATATAACTACACCATAACTACATATAACTACACCATGACTACACCCTAATTGCACCATAACTACATATGACTACACCATGACTACATATGACTACACCATGACTGACTACATATGACTACACCATGACTACATATGACTACACCACGACTACACCATAACGGCATGTAACTACACCATTACTACACCATAACTGCATGTAACTACACCATTACTACACCATGACTACATATGACTACACCACGACTACACCATAACTGCATGTAACTACACCATTACTACACCATGACTACATATGACTACACCATGACTACATATAACTACATCATAACTACATGTGACCACACCATAACTACAAGAGTAAGACAGGGAGAAAGAGTGAGGGACAGAACAACACAGAGAGCGAGAGAGAGAGACTCTAAAATGGAGAGAGGGAGTAAGACACGGTGAAAGAGGCAGAAAGACTGAGAGACAGAGAGAGAGAAAGACTTTGGTGGTAGAAGCAGAGAGAGAAGCAAAGGGCAAGAGCCAAAGCAGTGAAACAGGAGAGTGAGGGAGTGGAAAAGACAGAAATAAACAGAATAATAGCTAGAAAAGAAAAGAAAGAGCAGGGGTGAGAGTTATAAAGAGAGATGGATACAGAGAGAGTGAGAGCACTGTTAACTAGTGAGTAGGGAAATACAGGACTGATTGAGGGGAACAGAGATAGAAAACAAGGTTAGTGAGAAATCTAGGGTGGGGGGGAGAGAGAGAGAGAGAGAGAGAAATGGACTGCGAGAACGGGGAAGACAGTAATAGAGTAAAAGCAAGAGACGCTGAAGAAGAGACTGAAAGTGAGGGAGGAGAGAGAGTGATAGGTGAGAGAGAGATGGACAGGGAGCAGGGAAGGCAGTGATAAGGAGCGATAGAGAGCATGATTGCTGAGTGAGAGTTAATGAGAGAGAGAGAGAGAGAGAGAGAGAGAGAGAGAGAGAGATGCAGTATGGGCGTGTCCTGTCCTCTTTCCTCACGTCATCATCCTCCACTTTGTCCTGAGTGTGTGTGTGTGTGTGTGTGTGTGTGTGTGAGTGTTTGAGAAACTGAGACGTGTGCCTTTATAGCTGCATGTGTGTGTGTGTAACGACTGTGTGTGTGTGTGTGTGTGTCAGTGTCAGGCGTGTGTTTGTGAGGGAGGCACTCGCGGCCATGACGGATTATGGGGTACGAAACACTGAACTCTAGATGCCTCATCAGCATTGTCGTGTTCATGGTGAGTGTGTATTGTGAGGAAGAGTGTGTGTGTGTGTGTGTGTGTGCGCGCGCGCGCGTTAACTCCAGTGGGGGTCCTGTTACTGCTTTACCCATAATGCAACACAACAGAGTATTGGGAATCAAACGTGTTACAAATTTAAACCGATAACAGCTAACATTCTTGTGTCTGTTTGTGTGTGTGTGTGTGTGTGTGTGTGTGTGTGTGTTGCAAGTACAAGATGCAGAAGACCAAGTTTGTCACATTTCTATTTACAGTAAGAGAGGTGTTAAAAGAAATCCGTATATAGTGTGTTAGTGTATGTACTGTAGTCCTGCTCCAGCAGTGTGGATGTTAGTAGTCCCTCATATAGACCACCAGAACAGACCTCACCTTTTCATGATGACTCATTCACCCTCTCTCTCTCTCTCTCTCTCTCTCTCTCTCTCTCTCTCTCTCTCTCTCTCTGTGTGTGTCAGGGCTTTTAGATTATATACACTGACAGAGTGCTGACGGTTCTTACCGTGTCTCCCATTTCAAACCTCACTGTTCCTCTCGTCTGAGGCACAAAACAGCACAGGTTCAGTTTCCTGTCTGAATAGAGCCAGTTCACATTATGGCACACTGGACCCCCTGGATCTTCATCTCCGATCACCTTTATTTATTTATGTTGCTGCTCTACTGTGGGTTATTTCTCTGAAATATTTGCAACAAAAAATATTACTTTTGATGACTCTGTTATAGGCAAAACCTGTACTAAACAGAGTGGACTGAGCCATAACAGGATGGACACGACAATAACAGTGGACCCGACTATTAAAGGATGGACACGACAATAACAGTGGACCCAACAATAACAGGATGGACATGACAATTAAAGGGTGGACACGACAATTACAGGATGGACACGACAATTACAGGATGGACATGACAAGTAAAGGGTGGACACGACAATTAAAGGATGGACACGACAATGACAATGTACCTGACTATTAAAAGATGAACATGACAATTAAAGGGTGGACCTGACAATTAAAGTGGGGACACGACAATTAAAGGACAATTAAAGGTTGGACAACAATAACAGGGTGGACATGACCGTTGAAAGGTGAACCCGACAATTAAAGGGGGGACATGACAATAACAGGGTGGACCTGACAATTAAAGGATGGACACGACAATAACAGTAGACTCGACAATTAAAGGGTGGACCCGGCAATTAAAGGTTGGACATGACAGTTGAAAGGTGGACCCAACAATTAAAGGGGTGTACATGACAATTAAAGGGTGGACACGACAATTAATGGGTGGACAGGACAATTACATGACAAGTAAAGGGTGGACCCGACAATTACATGACAATTAAAGGGCGGACACGACAATTAAAGGACCATTTAAGGGCAGACACGACAATTAAAGGGGGGACACGACAATTAAAGGGTGGACACGACAACTACAGGACAGTTAAAGGTTGGACATGACCGTTGAAAGGTGGACACGACAATAACAGGGTGGACACGACAATTAAAGGGTGGACATGACCGTTGAAAGGTGGACCCGACAATTAAAGGGTGGACATGACCTTTGAAAGGTGGACCCGACAATTAAAGGGTGGACACAACAATTAAAGGATAGACACGACAATAACAGGGTGGACACAACAATTAAAGGGTGGACCTGACAATTACATGACAATTAAAGGGTGCACATGACAATAAAGTAAAATTACAGGGCGGACGCTGCAGCAGTACAATTACAGGGCAGACGCTGCTACAGCAGTGAAATTACAGGGCGGATGCTGCAGCAGTGAAATTACAGCAGTGAAATTACAGGGCGGATGCTGCAGCAGTGAAATTACAGCAGTGAAATTACAGGGCGGATGCTGCAGCAGTGAAATTACAGCAGTGAAATTACGTTGCAGCAGTACAATTGCAGGGCGGACGCTGCAGTAAAATTGCAGGGCGGAAGCTGCAGCAGTACAATTACAGGGCGGACACTGCAGTTAAAGGTTGGATGTGACAGTTGAAAGGTGAACCCGACAATTAAAGGGGGGACATGACAATAACAGGGTGGACCTGACAATTAAAGGATGGACCCGACAATTAAAATGTGGACACGACAATAACAGGGTGGACCCGACAATTACAGGGCGGACACTGCAGCAGGAAAATTACAGGGCGGACGCTGCAGCAGTACAATTACAGGGCGGACGCTGCATTAGTACAATTACAGGGTGGACGCTGCAGCAGTACAATTACAGGGCGGACGCTGCAGCAGTAAAAATACAGGGTGGACACTGCATTAAAATTACAGGGTGGACGCTGCAGCAGCACAATTACGGGGGGACGCTGCCGTAAAAATTACAGGGCGGACACTACAGCAGTACAATTACAGGGCAGACGCTGCAGCAGTACAATTACAGGGTGGACGCTGCATTAAAATTACAGGGTGGACGCTGAAGTAAAATTGCAGGGCGGACGCTGCAGTAAAATTGCAGGGTGGACGCTGCAGCAGTACAATTACAGGGCGGACGCTGCATTAAAATTACAGGGCGGAAACTGCAGCAGTACAATTACAGGGTGGATGCTGCATTGAAATTACAGGCGGACGCTGCAGCAGTACAATTACAGGGTGGACGCTGCATTAAAATTACAGGGCGGACGCTGCAGCAGTACAATTACAGGGTGGACGCTGCATTAAAATTACAGGGCGGACGCTGCAGCAGTACAATTACAGGGTGGACGCTGCATTAAAATTACAGGCGGACGCTGCAGCAGTACAATTACAGGGTGGACGCTGCATTAAAATTACAGGGCGGAAACTGCAGCAGTACAATTACAGGGTGGACGCTGCATTAAAATTACAGGCGGACGCTGCAGCAGTACAATTACAGGGTGGACGCTGCATTAAAATTACAGGGCGGAAACTGCAGCAGTACAGTTACAGGGTGGACGCTGCATTAAAATTACAGGCGGACGCTGCAGCAGTACAATTACAGGGTGGACGCTGCATTAAAATTACAGGGCGGACGCTGCAGTAAAATTGCAGGGTGGATGCTGCAGCAGTACAATTACAGGGCGGACACTGCAGCAGTATAATTACTAGTTACAAAAGCAACTGCAGACTTAAGCATTATTCCAAAGTTTCACGCGAATTACACACACAGGGGCGGAGTTTGTCTAAAACAGGGGCAGGTCTCAGCTATGCTTGATTCTGATCTTGAACTTAAGAACATTTTTCATACGTGACATCGACTCGAGTGAGGAGCAGAGTTAAGTCCAGTGCCAATGGATCCACAATATGTTACGCTGAAACGTACAGTAGGTTGTAAATGCACTCAAAAACACTATGGAGTGTCATTCGAGGATAAAATTAAATACATGAATATAACTGTATTGAATAATGGATAAGATGGAGGACATTCAAGCGGACGAGTCTTAATCAGAGACATTTCTTCCGTGCTGAGGGTCATGTTTTATCTATGAAATAGTTTAATAAACACTTGCTTCTTACTTAAATGAGAAAAATGGCCAAAAACATTTTCTCATCACTTTCCAGTCTGCTGTGTATAAATAATGGCACAGTATTAATACTTCAAAACCCAGAAGTGTGCTCAAGCCCACTGTTTACATGCTACAGTTATTCTACATTAAAATTATTCACTGTTGCTTCATTGATATCTAGCATTAGTGTTGTGTATCAGCATTAGAGAAAGATATCCTGAGGGTAGCCTAAAGGAAAAGCTATACAGTGTGTGTGTGTGTGTGTGTGTGTGTGTGTGTGTGTGTGTGTGTGTGCGTGCGTGCGTGCGTGCGTGCGTGCGTGCGTGCGTGCGTGCGTGCGTGCGTGCGTGCGTGCGTGCGTGCGTGCGTGCGTGCGTGCGTGCGTGCGTGCGTGCGTGCGTGCGTGCGTGCGTGTTTTGTGCTAGCTAAGTTTCCGCTGCTGATAAGCGCCTGAAACTCCAGCCTGCCTCTGAATTATTTACAATCCAGAGAAACACAATATAGAGGAGCTCAAACACAAAGTGTCCTTACATACACTGGAAACTGGGGCAGCCTTGTGTGTGTGTGTGTGTGTGTGTGTGTGTGTGTGTGTGTCGGGTTCTTATCAGCTTGTCAAGTTAACCACATACTCTTGGTTTGAATTATGCAGTACACACACACACACACACACACGTACACTGTCCTGTATTTCTCTGAATACACATCATTCTACTGTATTTGTTAAAGTTGTGTTCTATATAGATTATATAAGTGGTTATAAACACTATATAGTTAGAGTATGGCACTACATGGGGCATTATAAACGATATATATAACTCATATACAGTATAGAGTTACATAGAGGCGATATTCATGGCGTACGGATACACTATGAAGTCACACCAGGTGCTGCATGTGCTATGTAAGGTGCTATAGATGTTATTTGATCTAGAGTCTCACAAGATGCTGTAGATACCATATGTACAGATGTGATGTTATAAGCAGTTGTCAATGCTGTATGGATTATATCTAGGGCCAGTAGATGTATGGATTATATAAAGGGTCATAAGATGTTATAAAGGCTATATGAATTGCGACTGTAATAAGGTTAAGATGTAATAGGTGCTGTATTGGTGTTACTGATGCAGTATGGATCATGTGAGGTGTTTTAGATGCCATATGGGTTCTAAATAGGGCATCATAAGGTGTTCTAAATTCCATATGAACAGATAATTCCATATGAATTATATAGGTATAATAAGGTTAAATAGGTACTCACCTGCTGTAGTTGGTATATACATCATACACCGTGTCAGGAAAGTGTTATGAATTCTGTATGTCTCATATGAACAGTCACATAATGTATATTCGAGGTTATGTGGATTATATAAGGTGCTATAAATGCTATATGGATCATCCAGTATATTAGCTCAGTAATAAACAGTAAGCGGTGTACAGAGGTGAAGGATGATGTACTGTTAACAAGCATGTTCTGTCTGTCTGTGTGCGTGCGTGTGTGCGTGTGTGCGTGTGTGCGTGTGTGCGTGTGTGCGTGTGTGTGTGTGTGTGTGTGTTTTGCAGGAAAATGAAAAGGCCGGTGATTCTGCATCTCCTAGACAGAGTGTGAGGAAACATCTGGAGTTTGAGCCGCTCTCCACCACCGCTCTCATACTGGAGCACCGACCTGCGTGAGTTCATTTATATCTCCAGAAAGATGTATTTTATATATCTTTTATATCATTTATATCTCCAGATCTCTTTATAGCACCTTATTACGCTCTCCATCGACCAATCACAATCCACTGTATTATCACCCTCTCCCTCAACCAATCCCGTATTACCAGCCTCTCCATCTACCAATCCCAATCCACCGTATTATCACCCTTTCCATCGACCAATCCCAATCCACCGTATTATCACCCTTTCCATCGACCAATCCCAATCCATCGTATTATCACCCTTTCCATCGACCAATCCCAATCCACCGTATTATCACCCTCTCTGTTGACCAATCATAATCCACCGTATTATCTCAGTTGACCAATCCCGATCCACAGTATTTTCGCCCTCTCTATGGACCAATACCGATCCACGGTATTATCACATTTCTACAATATCAGTATTGAGAACTCATAGTTCTTCAGTTGAACTGTACTGTTCCAATAGTATTGGCACCCACAAATGAACACTGTGTGTGTGTTACAGGAATCTCCCAGCGAAGCCAGCAGAAGAAGCTCAGAAACACAAACAGCAGTATGAAGAGATGGTGGCTCAGGCCAAGAAGCGAGGTGGGTGTGTGGGTGTGTGTGTGTGTGTGCGCGCGTGTGTGTGCGCGCGTGTGTGTGTGTGTGTGTGTGCTGAACGTTACACTTCTCTCAATGTGTGTGTGTAGAGCTGAAGGAGGCTCAGAAGAGGAGGAGGCAGTTGGAGGAGAGAGTGCGATTAGAGGAGAGTATCGGCAATGCAGCACTCACCTGGAGTCAAGAGATCCTGCCAAACTGGCACAGCGTGTACACACTGTCTCACACACACACACACTGTCTCACACACGCACACTGTCTCACACGCACACTGTCTCACACGCACACTGTCTCACACGCACACTCTCTCACACACACTCTCTCTCACACACTCTCACTCTCTCACACACTCTCTCTCACACTCTCTCTCACACACTCTCTCACACACTCTCTCTCACACACTCTCACTCACACACACTCTCTCTCACACACTGTCATACACTCTCTCTCACACACTCACACACACTCTCTCTCACACACTGTCATACACTCTCTCTCACACACACTCTCTCACACACTCTCTCACACACACACACTCTCTCACACACTCTCACACACACTCTCTCTCACACAGTCATACACACTCTCTCACACACACTCTCACACACACACTCTCTCTCTCACACTCTCTCTCACACACTCTCTCTCACACACACACACACTCTCTCTCACACACTGTCATACACTCTCTCTCACATTCTCTCTCTCTCTCACACACACTCTCTCTCACACACTCTCACACACTCTCTCACACACTCTCTCACACACTCTCTCACACACACTCTCTCACACACTCTCTCACACACACACACTCTCTCACACACTCTCACACACACTCTCTCTCACACAGTCATACACACTCTCTCACACACACTCTCACACACACACTCTCTCTCTCACACTCTCTCTCACACACTCTCTCTCACACACACACACACTCTCTCTCACACACTGTCATACACTCTCTCTCACATTCTCTCTCTCTCTCACACACACTCTCTCTCACACACTCTCTCACACACTCTCTCACACACTCTCTCACACACTCTCTCTCACACACACTCTCACACACACTCTCTGTCACACACTCTCTCTCACACACACACTCTCTCACACACTCACACACACACTCTCACACACAATGAAACTTCATACAAGCCATATCAGTGCATAATCTCTCTCTCTCTCTCTCTCTCTCTCTCAGGCACAGCTCTAAGCGAGTGAGGGATTTGTGGTGGCAGGGAATTCCCCCGAGTGTAAGAGGACGAGTGTGGAGCCTCGCTATAGGCAACGAGCTCAACATCACACACGGTGGGTTTGTGTGTGTGTGTGTGTGTGTGTGTGTGTGTGTGTGTGTGTGTGTGTGTGTGTGTGTGTATTAGTGATTATAGTAATGAATGTGATTGTAAGTTTAGAGATTTGTATCAACTGTCCATCATCCCTTCAAAAAAAAAAACCTGTTTAATGATGCTTTTCTTTAATGTCTTAAAAAAATCTATTATTTATCACTGAAAAGGAAATGCTATCTATTTCAGTTATATCATTATATTAATGACATCATTAGATTCCCCGCTTGTTCTCACCGGTGTGGGATTGTTTCATCATCAGTGCTGAGCTCAAACACACTGATCAACAAACTCACACTTCTGCTCTACAAAAGAATCTTTAACGAAACATAACTTCTATTGTGTAGTGATTTCCCCACCTGCTGGTAAAGTGTTCGCCTGGCACCCTCATACTGTACATCTGTGATATTTACCACTTGGTTTTCATACGATTAAAAAAAAAAAAACTGTAATAACAGTTTTATTTTATTACTTCATGAGATTTTAATGACTCTGGATAATATTTGACAGCATATTTGTGTAATTTTGTCTTCTTTTTATGTTCAGGGATATTTGTTAATGATGCGATTGTGTACCGAATGCTGATAGATTTTTTTTTTAAATAAATCATTTTACATATATATATATATATATATATATATAATATTACACACACACACACACACCACCGGTCAAAAGTTTGTGGACACTCGACTGAAATGTTTCTCATGATGTTAAAATCCTTTTGATCTGAAGGTGTGTGATTAAATGTGTGAAATCGGTGTCATAGACAAAAATATAATCTTGCCGACGTATTCGTTTCTTTCATTAGAAAACTAACATCTTATTTACAAAAAATTTTTTATTTAAACCGACGACTCTGAGCAAATATTCCGAATAGCAGCCGATAAGAGTCCAGCGTCGGTGTGAACTCCTTTAATACTGGTTAAAAAGCATCTCAGGGAAATTCCTCAAGAAATCGCTCAAGAAAATGCCAAAAACACATTTATGGATATTCTAGGCGAAAAGCGTGTCTACTTTGAATATGCTATATTAAATTATTTTGATTTATTTTGGATTTTTTATCACAGCACAATTCCCATAATTTGTGTTATTCCAGAGTTTTGATGGCTGTATATATATATATATATATATATATATATATATATATATATATATATATATATATATATATATATATATATATATATATTATCCTAATAATGGTTATTTAAGATTGACTAGACTGATATTTTGTGTGTGTGTGTGTATGTGTGTGTCAAGCAGAGCTGTATGATATCTGTTTGGCGAGAGCGAAGGAGAAATGGAGCGCTTCACCTCCATCAGTCACCACAACAGAAAACGACACAGGAGGTGTGTACCATCACCTTTACTCGTCTTTACACCACGGCGCTGTCGAAGTCTGCATCGTGATTGGTCAGAAGGCGGTGATTAGTTTTCTAGAACAGCAGCTCCGACAGCGGCGCAGGTTTATATTAACGCGCTCGTTCTAATACGTTATCGTTTCTATAGCAACGGCCTCGTTCACAGGGACGCCGTGCTAACAATAAACCGGTTATAAAACGTGTGTAATCCAGTGTGTTTAAGAAAAATTTTAAGAGAGAGAGAGAGAAAAAAGGAGGCTGGTGAGGGAACGACTATTTATCAAAGAGAAATATATATATAGATAATATATAAATGTATAAAAGTAATCTAATATATGAAAGATTGTACTTGTTGCTTGATTGTGAGGTATAAGTAGGGTAAGTTTAATTTCACAAGCTAAAGACTATTCAGTATTTTTCAATTCAGATTAGGGGTGTTAGAATTTCAAATTGTGGGATTTCCGTACATCTCAGGAATCTCCAAATCTCAGATTATGTCTTCCAGACCTCCGTCAGCCCTTTCAGCCTGTTCTACCATTACTTCTATAAACTTTTAGTTCTGTGCTGCTATGAGCTAGAAAGTGTATTTTACCGTGGAGCGTTCAGGCCTCCTGGGGGGTCTAAAATGAACACACACTGACTTCATGCATGCTCACACAGAAATCCCACTTTATTCATGCAGAGCAGAAGTATTTATACAAATTGATAACGGCAGTGCGTGGACGGTTTCTACTGGCGCAGGGGCCAGACAGATAGACAAAACAAAAAAACACACAGCACACTATGAAAATCAGTCTTTTCAAGAGACAGAAAATACATGTGCCAGCTATAAGAAAGGATGGCAGTTGATCAGCTTATTTAAAGAGGTCATTAAATGTATACATTCATCATAGGTATTTAATAGCACAGAGACACACAAACAGAAACTACAACCCAGTATTCCCCGTATCCAAGGTGTCTTAATACAGTTCAAAATATGAGAGTGCATGATATAAGAGAATTTCCTTTCAGGATGAGTGATATAGTCTTGAAAATGTATATCATTAAAAAATTATAATATATACTTTACATTTTTTTTAATCATTATATCTCGTTTGTTGTACTAGTTTTAAACAGGAATTCATTTTCATGTCTTGTGTTTTGGTATTTAATTGTATTTTTATTATTCCGTATGATTTTGCTTTTTGTTTTTTTTTTGTTGTTTTTTTTTTTTTTTACAGATGCGGGTTTGTCTCATGCCGATCGCGAGGCAAGTTTAGAACTGATAAAGTTGGACATTTCCAGAACGTTCCCCAGCCTCTGCATATTCCAGCAGGTCAGATCTTCTGTTTAATTGAATATTTATGTTTTGTTATTGCTGGAGTTTTGGCATCGTTCTGTTTTATTTGCTGTATTTTTGATTCTGCGCTCTTTTGTGTTTCTGTGACGCAAAGGGTTCAGTTTACGGGGTTTAAAGGTCACGGAGTTTCGGTTTTAGTGTAAAATTAGACGTAGAATTAAATGGGATATATGAAGCGTGAGTAGCTGCTGTATATATTGGAGAATTGTTTCGTCTGGTTTTAAACTTGGACTGTACGCCTGTTAATTACCTCTCTGACATCGCTCGTGACAGCAGCAGCCTCGGGGCATAACGCGGTCTGGAGGCGTGTCTACGTTCAGCCGAGTTAATGCCCCGCCCACATGTACAAAAAGCTGACTGCTACGGTAAATGTAAATGCAGGATGCAAGTAGATCTTTATCTTTATTGCCATCTCAGCCGAACACAGTGAGATGAAATGACGTTTGTGTGAGATGCATGCACGACATACACGGTGCTGACAGGACACAAATAAACTGCAACAGGAAGTGAAGCCCTTCAGATGATTCAGACCGCAGCAGAACGCCTTGCTTTCAACCAGCCCAAAAGGACGCACGCTCCCTCCACTGGCTTCCTGGGCCTTGATGCTCACGTACAAGACCTTGTCTGGGAAAGCACCCCTTTACCTCAGCACTCTTCTTGAGGTTTACGTGCCCTCACAATCTGTCACTATCTTCAAAAAACAGCTAAAGACCCACCTCTTCCACAAGCACTTAACTAACCCCTAACATTTAAACAGGACAATAAGACCTTGCAGTAAACACAGGGTCCAAAGCTGCAACTAGAAGGTTATGGAGTTCAAACACTGTTTTAATGCTGCTGTTGTTCTGAATGGTCTGTTGCGCAACCGTTTGAGGAGGCGCCTTGTGGTCAGGACCGAAAACCTCACCGTAACAGTGTCAGAGCTGCTGCTGTAGGCGATCGGTCCACACCTTCTGACCAATCAGAATCCAGAATTCTACAGCAGTGAAGGAGAAAGCCTTCTAATATCTTGATATTGTGGTTTGTTTGTTTTTTTGTTGCACAGGGAGGACCTTATCATGATGTCTTGCACAACATTCTGGGAGCGTACACCTGTTACCGGCCTGACATGGGATATGTACGTTACTGCAACACACACACACACACACACACACACACACTTAAAAGGAAATCACTGGGTTCCTCCGTCATTAACTCCGTCATTTTGTCATGAAAGACAAAAGAGAGTGAGAGGCTTGTTACAGGGTATGTCTGTAGATAAACATAGACTTCCTGTTTACAACCATATGACCGCTGTAACCTGGCGTAATAGTATTCAGTATACTGTATATAAACAAAAGTGTGTGTGTGTGTGTGTGTGTGTGTGTGTGTGTGTGTGTGTGTAGGTACAGGGAATGTCATTCATTGCTGCAGTGTTGATCTTGAACATGAACACAGCTGATGCCTTCATCGCTTTTGCCAACCTGCTGAACAAACCGTGTCAGATGGCTTTCTACAGAGTGGACCATAGCCTTGTGAGTCTCTGGTGGAAACACACAAAGACACACACACACACACACACACAATAAATGACAATCCATTTTTCATTTCTCATTGTGTAAATTTACATATAAGGAGATGCACTAATGTGAACCCCGATTGATTGGCTTCAGATTGTATAATTGTTGCCAAGTTACGTAAGGGAGAATCCACGGCTAGGTGCGTCACACGATTTTAAAGCACGACACGAAGGCAAGAAACCACCCGAGTGCGTTAAAATGGTGTAACGCACACCTAGCCATGGATTATCCCGATTATACCATGATCGCTCGGCAGCCCTGACCAGTTAAAGCTGTCGTTGATGTTTGCAGCGATAACGTAGATACAGTAGTGCGACAAGATTACATTTATTTGAATGAATTATAATACAACCTAGTCTCTACTAATATTGAAGCTGTGAGTTTAACTGTATGTTACTATGGTTACGGTCGCTTATAGGCAGCGCGTTAATTTAGGACGGTGATTAAACGGACTGGAACTACCTGTACATTATACGGTTTGAGCCACACACCTGACAGCCAATCAGAATCGAGTATTCAGACAGAGCCCGTGGTAGAATGTGATGTTATATACAGTTTAAGTTTAAGTCATTCCTTTATTTCAGTTGCTCACCAGTGTAAGAAACATTTTGTGAAAGAAAGCGATTGCAAAACAAATCCATAAATTAAGAAGTCTAGCCATTTGATGGGGACAAAAGTAATGGCGCCCTATGAAAGGCGGTAGTGTTAGTGTGTGTCTGTGGAAGCCAACGCGCTGCAGTGGCTGAGCTGCGTTACTGGAAGAATTACACTTATGACCGTTTGGCGTTTATCAACATAAACACACGAGTATGGAGAAAATCCGAGGCTGTTGTGAATCTGGTGAGAATTTTAATTTTAGTTCACTTTGGCCTCGGAAAACGTTTACGACTTTTTTGCAAAACTACGAAAATATGCAAAATATTCATAAATGATACCGCATGTTATTTGAGATTTTTTTTTTCATTTGGCAAAGTTCTCCTCTCATTCCTATTTCTAACATGAATAACTGCTAATAACTATTACTGTCGACTAGTTAAGACATTTACATATGAATCACTGAGTTTTATCACTTTTATTGCTTTTTTGGACGATTCGAATCTGCTGTAATCCTGCCTAACATTGAGGAATAACAATGCATGGTGATTAATCTTTAATAGCTAATGAAATAAAAACAGCTCCGTGTCATCCACACAAAGTTTTGATCAAATATTAAATAATAATAATACTAATAAAACAGACATACAGTAAAGGTTTCCTTAATGCTGTATTGTTTTGGCTTTACTCAGATGCTGATGTACTTCGCTGCATTCGAAGTGTTTTTTGAAGAAAACCTACCAAAGCTATTTGCACATTTCAAGAGTAACAACTTGACACCTGATATTTATCTCATTGATTGGTACGTATCTCCTTATTTTCTGAGTCACGTTGCGTTTCCGTTAATAATGATGACATAATGTAGATTGTTTAAGGCTTTCGGTTCGTCAGTTGGGTAAAATGATTCATTTACAGAGTTTGATCGTTTTCTCACCAAGACGTCCCTCAGGGTCGTGAGAAACTCGGCCTGTTTGTTTTCATTATTTTACATTCTTCTCTTTTTTTTTAATTTCAATTTAAATTCAGATCTTATTTTAAGGGCTTCATAGTAAAGGGGGTGAATACATATGCATGCACCGCTTTTCTATTTTAAATTTTTTTAGAATTTTTTAAAACAAGTTGTTTTTTTGGTTTGTTTTTTCTCAGTTCACTTCAGCAATTTGGACTATTTTGTGTATGTCCATTACATGAAATCCAAATAAAAATCCATTTAAATTGCAGGTTGTACCACAACAAAATCTGGAAAATTCCGGGGGGGTGTGAATACTTAGATACTAAATTCACTAGATTCACTAAATACTAGATTCCCACCCTGTTCTGCATTTGGGCCTCATTTCTGTAGTTTCTGGGAAATCTGTATTTCGGAATCTACCTTGAACTAAACAGTGATTTGATTCATTGAGTCATTTAATTGAATCATTATTAGTTTGCAAATCAAACGAAACAAAAGCGAGAAATCGTGAATCGATTACTGCTGTTGCGTCTCAGGTTTTTAGTTTCTAGACTACGCTTCATTTCAGAATCCATTTTATTATTATTTTGTCTAGTATTCTAGAATTAAGCAATTGTTTTAGGGTTTTTTTTTCCCTGAAAACCTGAAACCTCAAACAGTTTGTGTATTGAAAACGCTGATTTTATTTTGTGATGACGAAGACAAAAATGTTTCACACCTCCTACAGTAGGTTTCTGGAAGATGACCCCCTCCTCTTCCTCTTCTTCGTCAGCCCGGTGTGGTTAACACGTTTAGTTCAGAAACTGTTTATGCATCGCTTTTGTCTCACTAGAAGATTCACACCTTTTTATATTTATAATAACTGGGGTCGGTTTGACGGTGTATGTGCAAGTAAGTGCAAGATCGTGTGTGAGATTGTGAGGTTCAGTTAAGTCTGAGAAATGCATAAAGTTACAGACAAACACACTGTTACTGAGCACGTGCCAGTGCTTCTACATTAATAAAGTTAATAAAGTGCTATACAGAAATAATGACGAGTCACAGTGTCACGCCGTCATCTTCTTCTGGCTTAGTAGGAACATTTACACTTCTATAGTGAGTGTGAGTGTGTGGGTGTGTGTGTGTGTGTGGGGGTGAGAGAGAGAGTGGGTCAAGTGTTGGTTTTCATACCATTTTTAGTCTTTCCTCTCATATTTCTGTGAAGACAATGGCGGAAATGTTCCTCTTTGACTCTTCACCCAAAATGGCGGGTTTTCTGTCCAATGCTTTTTCTTTTTTAAAGATCTGCACATGCTTACACGTTATACGTTTTCTCCTCGCAGGGTTTTTTAGCAGTAACAACACGGCAGCTTATAGTTTTGGTCCTTTCAGAGTTCATAATCCAGCCAACTCCTACCTGCTGTTAGTTCCCATTTACAGTTTGACACACACACACACACAAAAAGCTTACAACCATGGTTTCTTCTTTTCCTGACGTTAAACAACGTCTCATTAAACGCGTATACAGACAGTATGAAGAAAGATGCAGCTCAGAAGGAAGTCAGCACATCGGCACCTCTGGTGAGGTTTGAGAACGAGGCTAGCGCTAAGCTGAGCATGCTACAGTGTAAATCAACATGGAAGACATTGTGAAGAAAAGTGATGTGTTGTAATAGTATACTGAAATACACCACCAGTGTATATGTGCGTCATATCCTACGGGATGAAGGAGAAGCAGCGTGTGCGCCTCGCCATTACGGCCGTCTGTCTGTCTACGTCTGGATCCACAAAGCGGTTCGGACTGGCGGGCAGCGCGGCGCTCTACTGCCTTCACTCCCATTGGTAGTCACTGCACCAAGTCACTCCAAATTTGCATAAAATAAAACTCTTCCGAACTTTGGTCACGTCACAGTCACGCATGCCGCCGGAAGTCACCAGCTCTCGCTGAAAATGAACACTGCCCGGTCGCTCTGTGTGTGTGTGTGTGTGTGTGTGTGTGTGTGTGTGTGTGTGTGTGTGTGAACGAACCTTCAAGCTACAAACTACAACCAACACGAGCAAATTGTCATTTGCTAATGCTGATTTACCCTCTACCATTTTTTGTCAAAATAATAAGGACGCGTATAAAAAATTGTGCCTCGTGAAAGAATTCCTTGGCCAATTCAGCTTCTTTGTGGCCAAAGATGTCCGATAACGAAGTTCTGATAAAGAAATGTGTGAAATTTAGGACCAGAAACAGCAGCGTCGCTTCTGACTTTCAGTGGGCTTCCAAAGGAAGTGTTGTTGTTTTTGAATGTGTGTGTGTGTCTGTGTGTGTGTGTGTGTCCGTATATATGTGTGTGTGCGCGTGTGTGTGTGTGTGTAATCTTTACCTGGCCTCTTGGTTCTGGTTAAATTAGTTTGAGTAGTTGGGTTTTGTGTGTGTGTCTGTGTCTGTGTCTGTGTGTGCGTGTGTGTCTGTGTGTGTGTTTGTATAACATGTCTATAGCATGTCATTACTGCGGTGTGATGCATTGTGTCTGACTGTGTGTAGGATCTTCACCCTGTACAGTAAGTCTCTGCCACTGGATGTTGCATGTCGCGTGTGGGACGTGTTTTGTCGAGACGGTGAGGAGTTTCTCTTCCGCACGGCTCTCGGGATCCTGCGTTTCTATGCCGATGTCCTCACGCACATGGACTTCATCCATATGGCGCAGTTCCTGACACGGCTACCGGAGCAGATCTCCACACACACACAGTCGCACACACTCTTCTCCTGTATCAGCAGTGTCAGCATGAGCTGCAGGAACAGGACTTGGACACAGGTGGCGCTGTCTTTCACCAGTCTCTGTTTCTGTGTTTCTTCTATATGAAGACCTCATTCTTCTTTTCTTCATGGCTGTGTTTGGGTCTCTTACAGGTGCTCCAGGCTCTGCAGAAGGAGTCGGAACATTCCAGTCCTGTGCTGAAGCATTGACCAATCACACACTCGCATAGAGACTTGAATAAAGACGTGTGTGTGTGTGTGTGTGTGTGTGTGTGTGTGTGTGTGTATGTGTGTGTATGTGTGTGTATGTGTGTGTGTGTATGTGTGTGTATGTGTGTGTATGTGTGTGTGTATGTGTGTGTATGTGTGTGTATGTGTGTGTATGTGTGTGTATGTGTGTGTGTGTGTGTGTGTGTGTGTGTGTGTGTTAAAGCTAAACCTCCAGACTCAGGACTTCTGTTTGTGTAATTCAAACAACTTTTTTTGGGGAGTGAAGATCGAAGGCATGAGACTTAATGCAGTACACACACACACACACACACACACACACACACACTGCTGGGACTCCGACACAGCAAGCCAAACGTTTGCTGATGGTTCCTGAACCTCTGCGTGAGACGCCAGTGGTGTTATTGGCTGCTCTGGAGAAGAGAAAGAACCTAATGACCAATCAGAGCCGTTGAAATGGTACCTGGGTTAGTTTGTCTGGTGAGAACCACGTACTACTGCACTAAATAGTAAGTTACAATAGTAATCGGCACTATAGGTACTTTTTTATTTGAAAGAGACAGCTATTTCCTTCCATGCATGCACTGAGCATGCGTGGTCGGTTCCTCCAGTCTGCTGTCGTCCATCTGTTCATCCAGTTCTTATTTTATTTCTGTGTGATGTATACACTATATGCTGTGGCATTACAGTTTCCCTTCACTGGAACTCAGAGACTCAGACCTGTTCCCAGTGTGCACAAAGTGAGCTCCATGAAGACGTGGTGTGTGAAGGTTGGAAGAAGGTGGAAGAACTCGAGTGTCCTGCACATATCCCTGACCTCAACCTCACTGACTCATCACCTTTGAGATGAACTGGAACTGGAGTCTCCTCACATGATCATCAGCACCTGACCTCAACCCCACTAATGCTCTTGTAGCTGAATGAACACAAATCCCCACAGCCACGGCTCAAAATCCCCACAGCCACGCCCCAAAATCTAGTGGAAAGCCTTCCCAGAAGAGTGAAGGAGGTTATTATAACAGCAAAGGGGAATAAATCTGGAATGGGATGTTCAAAAACACGTGTGTGATGACCAGGTGTCTACATACAGTCTGCTCCGAAAGTATTGGAACGGCAAATCCAATTCTTTTGTTGTTTTTTTTGCTATACACTGAAGATATTTTGTTTTGAGATAAAAAGATGGAGATGAGACAATAGATCAGAATTTCAGCTTTCATTTCCTGGTATTTACATGTAGACGTGTTAAACGACTTAGAACATGGCACCTTTGGTGGCAGAGTAGCTAGATTATAGGTGAAGCAAAAGTATAGGAACAGATGTCTTGAAGTAAATGAAAGTAAATGACACTTAATATTCGGTTGCATATCTCTCATTTTAAGTAACTGCATCAAGCCTGCCATCCATGGACATCACAGAACTGTTAGTTTATTCTCCTGTGAAGCTTCTCCAGGTTTTTCCTGCAGCTTCTTTCAGTAGTTGTTTGTTTCGGGGGGGTTCTACCTTCAGTCTCCTCTTCAGGAGGTGAGGTGCTGATCAGTTGGGTGAAGGTCTGCTGATTGACTTGTCCAGTCTAAAACCTTCCACTTTCCCCCTGATGAAGTCCTGTGTTGAGGTGGAAGTGTGTTTTGGATCGTTATCTTGCTGCATGATGAAGTGCCTCCTGATTCATTCGGATGCGTTTCTCTGTAAATCTGCAGACAGAATGTTCCTGTAAACTTTTGAATTCATTCTGCTGCTCCATCATGAGTTCATCATCAATAAAGATTAGTGAGAATGTTCCAGAAGCAGCCATGCAAGCCCAAGCCATGACACTACCTCCACCATGTTTCACAGATCAGCTTGTATGTTCTGGATCGTGAGCAGATCCTTTCTTTCTCCACACTTTGGCCTTTCCATCACTTGGGTAGAGGTTCATCTTGGTTCCAGAATTTTGTGGATCATCTCTGTATTTCTTTGTGAATTCCAGTCTGGGTTTCTGACTCTTACTGCTGATGAACGGTCTGCATCTTGTGGTACGGTCTCTATATTTCTGCTCTCAAAGTCTTCTTTGAACACTGTATTTTGCTACCTTCACCCCTGCCCTGTGGAGGTTGCTGGTGATGTCACTGACTGTTGTTTTTGGGTTTTTCTTCACACAAAGGTCTCACAATGTTTCTGTCATCAGCTGTTGTTGTTTTCCTTGGCCGACCCGTTCCATGTCTGGTTGTTAGTACACCCGTGTTTGTTTGTTTTTCTCAGGACATTCCAAATAGTTCAATCCTTGTGCAATGGCTCTGATAGATGTTCCCTCTTTTTTCTCAGCTTCAAAATGGCTCACTTTTCTCCTATAGACAGCTCTCTGATCTTCATGTTGGTTTATCCTTTGTAACAACAAATCTAATCTTCACAGCTGAAACCCAGAGTTCAAACCAAGAGTAGATATTCAGAGCTATTAATTGTTTAAACATTCACTTCAAAAAGGCACCCAGGCAGCAAGAAACATCTGTCAGTGACAGATGTTCCATTATTTTTGATCACTTGAAAAATGGGTGGGTTGAAACATGTTCTAAGTTGTTTAACACGTCTAGCTGTAAATATGAGGAAATTAAAGCTGTAATTCTGATCTATCCTATCATTCATCATTTGATCATTTGAGTGTAAAGCAAAAACTAAAGTGGCCTAACCGTTCCAATATTTTTTGGAAGGGACTGTACTGTTGGTCATATATTGTATCTCTTAATGTATTTTGTTTTCATACTTCTGCTTATTGAACTTATGTTTGTACACTGTTGTGCTGCTTAAAAACAAAAAAAACAGTGTTTGGTTTTGAAGTTTTTTTTGTTTTTTTCTTTTTGCGTGCGTTTTTGTTTTGTTCATTATATTATTTTCTAGTCTTTAAGATTATTGAGATTATCTAATGTTTTTATTTAATGCTTAAGCTGTCTGAAAGAGTCTGGATCTGCACTTTTCTCCCACAACACCAAAGTGTCCTCTGAAGCACTGGGACTAAAAAACCACGAGCTTTGTGGACTATAAACAGATGAAAAACTAAAGAGAAGACCAAAGCTGCGCAACATTCTGTTCGATTAATGATCATATCATGGATAGAGACGAATAATTCTAAACGCTTATTTTCTCTGATGTGTCACTGGTTTCTCTGAACTCTGTTTCTATAGAAGTTGCAAGCTAAGCCTGTGGTAAAGCATTTTTAGCACCTAAGCCTTAATTTTCTTCCTCTCTGCGAACACCCCTCTTCTCGCTTTTTATCTTCTCTGAAGTTCATCTGTTTTCTTTTACATGGCTATATTCTTATAAAACTGGAGAATGAATGTGTTCTTGTAAGAGAATTAAAGACTTGAACTCAATGAAGAACGCCTGTTTAAACTAGCGCGAGGTGTGTTTTCTGTCCTCACGGTGTTTAATTTCATGAATACAGCCAGAAGACGAAGATTGTGATCAGATCAGATTTAAATACTAGCGCATGCTTGCACGCTGGGATTTAGTGTTTTCTGATTTTACAGACTTGATTTAGCATGTGAAAGGACTTTTTGAGTCAAATCAGGGCGTGCGGTATCTGATCTAAAAATAATGTTGAACTCAGTGTTGCCTCTAAATCACACCGCACACTTCTATATGTATTCACGTGCTAGAACCTTTTTCCAAACTACTTCAATTGGATTTTGTCTCACTCATGAGTCCAAATGTTTTAAAAACGGTTCAGTCTTATTGCAGAAAATAGAACGAATTAAAACCACCTGCCTAATATTGTGTATAATTCAACACCTTGAACTCTTTGTCATGTTCCTCAAATCGTTCCTGAACAGTGTGTGCAGTGTGTCAGGGAGCGTTATCCTGCTGAAAGAGGACACTGATATTAGGGAACACCATTACCATGAAGGGGTGTACTCATTCTGCAGCAGTGTTTAGGTAGGTGGTACGTGTCAAAGTAACATTCACAGGAATGCAGGACCCAAGATTTCCCAGCAGAACATCCCAGCCTTCTTCCCATAGTGCATCCTTGTGCCATCTCTTTTCCCCGAGGCACATGCACCCAGCCGTCTACATGACCAGGACACCTTCTTCCATTCCATTTTAATGTTAAGTCTGATCAGTGTATAGCGATTAAGTAGAATCCAATCTATGGTTGAACTGGACTGAATTATGTTTTGTGAGCTCTATATATGGATTTTATTCTTCTTTTATCTTAATCATAATTAGTTCTGTTTGGACTGGATTCTCATCTAAACTTTGATGGGATTCAGCTAGAACAGCTGTTGTTCCTTAGTCAGATCGCAGTTCTGTTCTTAGTCTAGATTGGATTTTGCTTTTTAACAAGGTTTAACTAGGACTGCAGAACCAATGGGCACAGAAAAAGAACCTCAACCTTAAAATCTGATGTCAGCAACAGAAATGGTACAAGACAAACTATTCTAAACTATAGCTTTATCATCCATCTTTCCGCATCACAGGACGTTGTGCTGCTGTTTCATCTCATTATGACCGGGTCAGAATCTTTTTCTCATTATGCACCATTAACAATGCGAACCACTGGTTTTAGACGAGTAGTAAAATACAGTCTCGTGCTGTCACGAACCAGGATCAAAGCGTCCGGATATGAAAAATAGAATAATGAACAATGGAACATTTCCATTGTTATCGAAAGCTTTGTCTTGCTATGGTTCTGACGGTGTTGTGGCAGATTCAGTAAAGTTGAGCTCCATCATTCCCTGGCGATATTGTCGGGCAGATGAAGCTGTATGTTTGGGCCATCACTGGGACGTTGTTATTATTCAGACCTCTAAGTGTCTCTCCTCTATTCACACTTCTAATTTAATCTTCCCTTCATTCATCTCTCCTTACATCTCTCCTTACATCCTTATTTTTTCTGATCAAATTCTTTCTTTCTCCCTCCAGCCAACCATTTGCTTCTCAATGTACAGTATTTCCCTCTATTTTCTTTCTGCGCCTTGAGTTGCGGAGGATGTGTGCGTGTGTGTGTCTTGTGTGTGTGAGACTGAGATGTATGTGCAAAGTAGCATGCTGAATGTTATCTTGAATCTGATCTAACGACTCCTTCACTCTTCACTCATTTCTGTTTGACCACAATCAGGACTGCAAAAACACTGCACTGAGCACTTTCTTGCACTGATCCTGCACTGGGTATTTTTCTCCATCTTCATTCTTTCTCTTTTACTGTGTATTTCTATGATCTTTTTTTTCCAGCTGTTGTTAAAGCAGGCCTAATCCTGGAGTTCGGGGATCCTGTAGCACCCTCATGACTCCTACTTACAACGGATTTGCTTGAGTTGCTCAGTCTTACCACCTCAGACCCTCTGATAAGTCAGGTCCATGACCTTCTCCTTGGTCTTGCTGATGTTTAGGATGAGCTGCTTGTTCTCCCAGTAATAAGAAAACAGACCAATGTAATTTATTGATTATTTATTAATTATTAGTTGAATGTGTTTAGATCTACTCCAGTAGAGCTTATTTGTCTTGATTTTATTCATGTGTCTGATTAACACAATTCTGTGTGTGTGTGTGTGTGTGTGTGTGTGTGTGTGTGTGTGTGTGTGTGTGTCAACAAAGTAAAGTATTAAAAGCTGATCAGATGTTTCTTTCTGTAGGTGAAATCCACAGCCAGGATCTTAGGGAAGGTGTTTTTTTTTTTTTTTGGTTTGTTTGTTTTGTTTCCTCATAATTAAAGTTTTTCTTCAAACTGCCCCCCCCTTCCCTCCCCATCTAAACCACACTCTCCTCCTCCTGTGATCAGCATATAAGCCCAGTGCCGAGGTCATATCTGCATTATTGATTCATTTCACATCAAAACGATCATCATCTCCATCAGCAGCCATGTTCTCCCGTTCTCTCCTGCTGGTTCTGCTGGGTCTTTCCTGTCTTCAGTCCTTCACAATGGCAGAGAGTAAGATTTTTACTTTTTATTTTTAAGCTATTTCAGATAGCATGGATCAATTATATATTGTTATATGTACTTGTAAATTATTTTATCTAGTGTTAGTGAGTCAATGTGAACTTATGTTATCATTTTAAAAGATTATCATCTTACACATTATAACACAAGTCCAGTCTCAGACTGTAAAGCACGTGCTGCTGAATTTGTTGAGAAAACTGTCTATCACTTTCCATCCATCCAATTTCTATACTGCTTTTCCAACTGGGTGTCCATCACTTTATGAACCCAAAACGTTATTTCAGATATTCATTGACTCATGACTTTTATTTATCTTTAGACTTTACTCTGAAATAAATTGATAAATAACGAAATGTTTGAACACAGGTGCAAACGGGGCATCATTATGCTGTTTCGAGTTTCACAAGAGACCATTCCCTGCAGCGAACGTTGTCTCTTATGAAGAAACCAGATCCGACTGTACGATTCCCGGAGTCATGTATGTTTTTCTTCTTCTTTTAAAATGAATTTTAGAGTTCTCTTGGAGGATTAATGAATATTTGATTTGAGATGATCACAGTTCTACACTGACCCATATCTTCTTTCCTCTGCAGTTTAACCACAAAAAAGGCTTATCGTATATGTGCGGATCCTGAGGAGGACTGGGTGAAGCAGATCATCGCTAATAAAAACTTGGCCAAGACTCCGGCGACAAATTAAAACATCTCTCCATGTATTAGCTTTACTTTGCAGAATGCTTCATTTCACCTAAACATGACTTAAAGCAATATGATGTCATATGTAACAGGACAAAACTTTTAGTTAAACATACGCCTGTAGCTGCACGCAGCCATTTATTTTATCTTCTGCACAAATAAAGGAGACATTTATTACTCACATGAGATGGTGGTGGAAGGTGTATTGATGCAATGAAATCAGTATCATACAGAGAGAAAATATAGAAGGAAGTCGAACTTACAGAGTGTGGAAATAACATTAGGGGAAATGATGCATAAGGGATATTGAGGTATAAGGTATACTGAGGTAAAGGTGATAATGGAGTATCAGTGATAATGAGGTATAAGGGTGTAAGGGATGCTGTGGTATTAGTTATAATAAAGTATAAAGGCTAATGAGCAGTAAGGAATCGCGAGGTGTAAGGGATAATGAGATTTAAAGGATTCTGGAGTTTAACGGATAATGAGATGTAACTGATATTGAGGAATAAGGTATAATGAGGTATTGGGGATTTGGTGTAAGAGGATCATTTGATGTATAAATGCTGAGGTATAAAGGAAAACGAGGCATAAAATTTGAGATACAAGAACTTTATTAGCTTATGCACAAACTCTCCGACAATGAAGTTCATAGTTACATGCTACTGTATATGATACATAAACAATGTTTAAAAAAAAAAAAAAAGTTTAAAACTTGTGCAATATGTTGTGTAGAATTGAGGCAACATGAAAATGTAGCATAAAAATATGGAATATAATAACTAAAAGGCATAAACAGCAGCAGTGTTTATAAGAGATATACAGTAAATATACCCTGGTCATATTTGCATGAGGTGAGGTATTGTGCAGTTTCCGGTAATGTGGAAATTATCTGTCAAAGTTCCATTTACATTTTATTTATTTAGCAGACGCTTTTATCCAAAGCGACGTACAAATAAGAAAATACAAGGAAAAGATACACCAAGTGGAGAACAATACAAGTAGCGTTACCATACAAGATGTTTAATTGAGTTCTAGAGGAGAAAAGTGCACATAGTAGAGGCGTAAGAGCCAGTGTAAGTGTAGATTTCCATCCATCCTCTATACCGCTTTATCCTTTTCAGGGTCACGGGGAAACTTACCACCTTGTGCATCGGGCACAAGGCGGGGTACACCCTGGACAGGGTGCCAATCCATCGCAGGGCACAATCACACTCACACTATTTTTCACACACCCATTCATACACTACGGACACTTTAGAAATGCCATTCAGCCTACCATGCATGTCTTTGGACTGGGGGAGGAAACCCCCACAGCACGGGGAGAACATGCAAACTCCACACACACAGGGTCATGGCAGGAATTGAACCCCCAACTCTGGAGGTGTGAGGCGAACGTGCTAACCACTAAGCCAGAAGAGGTGGGTCTTTAACCGTTTTTTGAAGATAGTGTCGGATTCTGCTTTCCGGACTGAGGTTGGAAGTTCATTCTACCACTGATGGACAGTCAGGTTGAAAGTTCTGCAAAGGGACCTCGTGCCTCACCGAGTATTCACTATACCAGGCCTCGGTCGTTAAGTGATCGCAGGTTGTGTGAGAAAACATAAACTTCAAGGAGAGTGTTGCGGTAGGAGGGACCAGACCTTTCCAGACAAGGTCTTCTACATGAGCAAGAGCAACGTTTATGGGTATCATTCCGTACAAGTGCACTCTCAACATTTATACACTCACAGTGTCAGAGTGTGTGAGGGAAAGATGGAGGTGGAAGTGAAACAATTACCAGATTTGGTAAGAGTGAACAGTGAGTGGGGAGGGTGAGAGGGTTTCCTGAAGACACTGAGAGCCCATCAATCCTATTGTAGATGTCTTACACTGACAGGAGTCGGTCCCTGTGATTTCCTTACAGTAGCTATCCTGATCACCTGCAGTACAGTTACCAAAACCACACAGCAATGCTCAGCAGCGTTACAATGTACATCTGTAGAAGTTTCTGAGGACCTCGGGTGACTTTCAGGAAGTAGAACCGCTTTCATGCTTCCTTACCCAGCTGTGCCATGTTCTCTGACCAGGATAGATCATCATTGATATGGTCATCCAGGAACTTTGTAGTTGCTCACTCTCTCCACCTTGGACCCTTTGATCAGTGAGGGTGGGTGGTGTCGTTCCACTCTCTTCAGGTCCATGTCAGTCTAATTGGTCTTGCTGACGTTTAGGGTGAGACTGTTGTAACGGGTGGGTATGGCTCAGGTGGTAGACCGGGTTGTTCACTAATCGTAGGATTGGTGTTTTGATTCCCAGCCCACGTGACTCCACATACCGAAGTGTCTCAGGGCAAGACACTGAACCCCAAGTTGCTCCTGATGGCAAGTTAGTGCCTTGCATGGCAGCTCTGCTACCATTGGTGTGTGAGTGGGTGAGTGTGTGTGTGAATGGGTGAATGAGATGCACTGTAAATTGCTTTGAATCAAAGCACTATATAAGTGCAGACCATTTCCCATTTACATAATGTGCTATAAGGGATAATGAGGTATAAGATGTACTACTAGCAGCCCTAAATGTTCCTATGTTGTTTTAATGTGTTTAGATTCACTGTTTACTCTTCTCCATTAAAGATTATTTGTCTTTATTTTATTCATGTGTGTGACTAACACAGCTGTGTGTGAGGAGATTGTCTACGAAGTGTCAAACACTGCTCAAAATCTATCTCGTTTTAGGTGAAAACCACAGCCGAGTTCTTGTGGAAGGGGTGGGGGGCTTCGGTCTTTCTTAGTCAAAAGGAACTTTTTGTCATCTTCAAACTGCCCTACCCATCTCACACTCTCCTCCTCCTCCTCTGATAAGTTTATACGCCCAGTGCCGAGGTCATATCTGTATTATTGATTCATTACACATCAAAACGATCATCATCTCCATCAGCAGCCATGTTCTCCTGTTCTCTCCTGCTGGTTCTGCTGGGTCTTTCCTGTCTTCAGTCCTTCACAATGGCACAGAGTAAGATTTTGCCCTTCTTCTTTTTTTTCTTTTCTTTTTTTTATATTAGCATGCATAAATTCAATTCTGTTTTATCTGTTGAAGTCTGATAGAATTTGAAAGACATATTCACCAGACATGAAGATAATACTATAAGAATGATCATCTTCCACGTTATAACACAAGTCCAGTCACTTCGACTCAGATTGTAAAGCACGTCTTGCTGAATTTGTTGAGAAAACTGTCTGGGAAATTGTGTGTTTGTGTGTGTTCACTGTACACTGGCTTCCTGATTTATATTTACAATCATACTTTCTGGCACTGAAAAAAGTGCATCACTTTATGAACCCAAAAATTATTTCAGATAATCATTACAAAGTTAAAAATGACTCATGACTTTTATGTATCTTTAGACTTTAGTCTGAAATAAATTGCTAAATAACAAAATGTTTGAACACAGATGCAAACGGGGCAGCATTCTGCTGTTTCGAGTTTCACAAAAGACCATTACCTGCAGCGAACGTTGTCTCTTACGAAGAAACAAGATTTGATTGTTCAGTTCCCGGAGTCATGTATGTTTTCAACCCTGTTTCTTCTTCTTCTTTAAAATGAATTTTAGAGTTCTCTTGGAGGATTAATGAATATTTGATTTGAGATGATCACAGTTCTACACTGACCCATATCTTCTTTCCTCTGCAGTTTAACCACAAAAAAGGCTTATCGTATATGTGCGGATCCTGAGGAGAACTGGGTGAAGCAGATCATCGCTAATAAAAACTTGGCCAAGACTCTGGCGACAAATTAAAACATCTCTCCATGTATTAGCTTTACTTTGCAGAATGCTTCATTTCACCTACATATTACTTAAAGCAATATGATGTCATATGTAACAGGACAAAACTTTTAGTTAAACATACACCTGTAGCTGCACGCAGCCATTTATTTTATCTTCTGCACAAATAAAGGAGACATTTATTACTCATTATTGCCGTTGTTTTCTAAATACAATGTTTAAACAAACATGGTTCACATCATCATCATCATCATCATCATCATCATAATAATAATATGATGGGCGCACGGTGGCTTAGTGGTTAGCACGTTCGCCAGGGTTGGGGGTTCGATTCCCACCACTGCAATGTGTATGCGGAGTTTGCATGTTCTCCCAGTGCTGCGGGGGTTTCCTCCGGGTACTCCGGTTTCCTCCCCCAGTCCAAAGACATGCATGGTAGGCTGATTGGCATTTCCAAAGTGTCTGTAGTGTATGAATGGGTATGTGATTGTGTGCCCTGTGATGGATTGGCACCCTGTCCAGGGTGTACCCCGCCTTGTACCCGATGCTCCCTGGGATAGGCTCCAGGTTCCCCGTGACCCTGAAAAGGATAAAGCGGTATAGAAAATGGATGGATGGATAATAATAATTACTCTCTGCCTCTCAGGCACTTGAGATGGTGGTGGAAGGTGTATTAATGCCATGAAATCAGTATCATACAGAGAGAAAATATAGAAGGAAGTCGAACTTACAGAGTGTGGAAATAACATTAGGGGAAATGATGCATAAGGGATTTTGAGGTATAAGGTATACTGAGGTAAAGGTGATAATGGAGTATCAGTGATAATGAGGTATAAGGGTGTAAGGGATGCTTTGGTATTAGTTATAATAAAGTATAAAGGCTAATGAGCAGTAAGGAATAGCGAGGTGTAAGGGATAATGAGGTTTAAGGGATAAGGTTTAAGGAATAATGAGGTTTAATGGATAATGAGGTGTAACTGATATTTAGGAATAAGGTATAATGAGGTATTGGGGATTCGCTGTAAGAGGATCATTTGATGTATAAGTGCTGAGGTATAAAGAAAAATGAGGCATAAAATTTGAGATACAAGAACTTTATTAGCTTATGCACAAACTCTGATAATGAACTTCATAGTTACACACTGTCACGTGTGCTGTAGTAGAAAATACTGTACATGATACATGAAAAATGTAAGTTTAAAACTTGTGCAATATGTTGTATAGAATTGGGGCAACATGAAAATGTGGTATAAAAATATGAAATATAATAACTAAAAGGCATAAACAGCAGCGGTGGTTGGAAGAGATATACAGTAAATGTACTGTCAAATGGTCATAATTGCATGAGGTGAGGTATTGTGCAGTTTACGGTAATGTGGAAATTAGTGACGTGACTTGGTATAGTCCCGTACAAGTGCACTCTCAGCATTTCTACACTCACAGTGTCAGAGTGTGTGAGGGAAAGATAGAGGTGGAAGTGTTAGAAGGTGACAGTAATGCTGCTGAACCATTTACCAGATTTGGTAAGTGTGAACAGTGAGTGGGGAGGGTGAGAGGGATTCCTGAAGACACTGAGAGCCCATTGCTCCTGTTGTAGATGTCTTACACTGACAGGAGTCGGTCCCTGTGATTTCCTTACAGTAGCTATCCTGATCACCTGCAGTACAGTTACCAAAACCACACAGCAATGCTCAGCAGGGTTACAATGTACATCTGTAGAAGTTTCTGAGGACCTCAGGTGACTTTCAGGAAGTAGAACCGCTTTCATGCTTCCTTACCCACCTGTGCCATGTTCTCTGACCAGGATAGATCATCATTGATATGGTCATCCAGGAACTTTGTAGTTGCTCACTCTCTCCACCTTGGACCCTTTGATCAGTGAGGGTGGGTGGTGTCGTTCCACTCTCTTCAGGTCCATGTCCGTCTAATTGGTCTTGCTTACGTTTAGGGTGAGACTGTTGTATAATGTGCTATAAGGGATAATGAGGTATAAGATGTACTACTAGCAGCCCTAAATGTTCCTATGTTGTTTTAATGTGTTTAGATTCACTGTTTACTCTTCTCCATTAAAGATTATTTGTCTTTATTTTATTCATGTGTGTGACTAACACAGCTGTGTGTGAGGAAATTGTCTACGAAGTGTCAAACACTGCTCAAAATCTATCTCGTTTTAGGTGAAAACCACAGCCGAGTTCTTGTGGAAGGGGTGGGGGGCTTCGGTCTTTCTTAGTCAAAAGGAACTTTTTGTCATCTTCAAACTGCCCTACCCATCTCACACTCTCCTCCTCCTCCTCTGATAAGTTTATACGCCCAGTGCCGAGGTCATATCTGTATTATTGATTCATTACACATCAAAACGATCATCATCTCCATCAGCAGCCATGTTCTCCTGTTCTCTCCTGCTGGTTCTGCTGGGTCTTTCCTGTCTTCAGTCCTTCACAATGGCACAGAGTAAGATTTTGCCCTTCTTCTTTTTTTTCTTTTCTTTTTTTTTATATTAGCATGCATAAATTCAATTCTGTTTTATCTGTTGAAGTCTGATAGAATTTGAAAGACATATTCACCAGACATGAAGATAATACTATAAGAATGATCATCTTCCACGTTATAACACAAGTCCAGTCACTTCGACTCAGATTGTAAAGCACGTGTTGCTGAATTTGTTGAGAAAACTGTCTGGGAAATTGTGTGTTTGTGTTTGTTCACTGTACACTGGCTTCCTGATTTATATTTACAATCATACTTTCTGGCACTGAAAAAAGTGCATCACTTTATGAACCCAAAAATTATTTCAGATAATCATTACAAAGTTAAAAATGACTCATGACTTTTATGTATCTTTAGACTTTAGTCTGAAATAAATTGCTAAATAACAAAATGTTTGAACACAGATGCAAACGGGGCAGCATTCTGCTGTTTCGAGTTTCACAAAAGACCATTACCTGCAGCGAACGTTGTCTCTTACGAAGAAACAAGATTTGATTGTTCAGTTCCCGGAGTCATGTATGTTTTCAACCCTGTTTCTTCTTCTTCTTTAAAATGAATTTTAGAGTTCTCTTGGAGGATTAATGAATATTTGATTTGAGATGATCACAGTTCTACACTGACCCATATCTTCTTTCCTCTGCAGTTTAACCACAAAAAAGGCTTATCGTATATGTGCGGATCCTGAGGAGGACTGGGTGAAGCAGATCATCGCTAATAAAAACTTGGCCAAGACTCTGGCGACAAATTAAAACATCTCTCCATGTATTAGCTTTACTTTGCAGAATGCTTCATTTCACCTAAACATGACTTAAAGCAATATGATGTCATATGTAACAGGACAAAACTTTTAGTTAAACATACACCTGTAGCTGCACGCAGCCATTTATTTTATCTTCTGCACAAATAAAGGAGACATTTATTACTCATTATTGCCGTTGTTTTCTAAATACAATGTTTAAACAAACATGGTTCACATCATCATCATCATCATCATCATAATAATAATAATAATATGATGGGCGCACGGTGGCTTAGTGGTTAGCACGTTCGCCAGGGTTGGGGGTTCGATTCCCACCACTGCAATGTGTATGCGGAGTTTGCATGTTCTCCCAGTGCTGCGGGGGTTTCCTCCGGGTACTCCAGTTTCCTCCCCCAGTCCAAAGACATGCATGGTAGGCTGATTGGCATTTCCAAAGTGTCTGCAGTGTATGAATGGGTATGTGATTGTGTGCCCTGTGATGTATTGGCACCCTGTCCAGGGTGTACCCCGCCTTGTACCCGATGCTCCCTGGGATAGGCTCCAGGTTCCCCGTGACCCTGAAAAGGATAAAGCGGTATAGAAAATGGATGGATGGATAATAATAATTACTCTCTGCCTCTCGTCAGGCACTTGAGATGGTGGTGGAAGGTGTATTAATGCCATGAAATCAGTATCATACAGAGAGAAAATATAGAAGGAAGTCGAACTTACAGAGTGTGGAAATAACATTAGGGGAAATGATGCATAAGGGATATTGAGGTATAAGGTATACTGAGGTAAAGGTGATAATGGAGTATCAGTGATAATGAGGTATAAGGGTGTAAGGGATGCTTTGGTATTAGTTATAATAAAGTATAAAGGCTAATGAGCAGTAAGGAATAGCGAGGTGTAAGGGATAATGAGGTTTAAGGGATAAGGTTTAAGGAATAATGAGGTTTAATGGATAATGAGGTGTAACTGATATTTAGGAATAAGGTATAATGAGGTATTGGGGATTCGCTGTAAGAGGATCATTTGATGTATAAGTGCTGAGGTATAAAGAAAAATGAGGCATAAAATTTGAGATACAAGAACTTTATTAGCTTATGCACAAACTCTGATAATGAACTTCATAGTTACACACTGTCACGTGTGCTGTAGTAGAAAATACTGTACATGATACATGAAAAATGTAAGTTTAAAACTTGTGCAATATGTTGTATAGAATTGGGGCAACATGAAAATGTGGTATAAAAATATGAAATATAATAACTAAAAGGCATAAACAGCAGCGGTGGTTGGAAGAGATATACAGTAAATGTACTGTCAAATGGTCATAATTGCATGAGATGAGGTATTGTGCAGTTTACGGTAATGTGGAAATTAGTGACGTGACTTGGTATAGTCCCGTACAAGTGCACTCTCAGCATTTCTACACTCACAGTGTCAGAGTGTGTGAGGGAAAGATGGAGGTGGAAGTGTTAGAAGGTGACAGTAATGCTGCTGAACCATTTACCAGATTTGGTAAGTGTGAACAGTGAGTGGGGAGGGTGAGAGGGATTCCTGAAGACACTGAGAGCCCATCACTCCTGTTGTAGATGTCTTGCACTGACAGGAGTCGGTCCCTGTGATTTCCTTACAGTAGCTATCCTGATCACCTGCAGTACAGTTACCAAAACCACACAGCAATGCTCAGCAGGGTTACAATGTACATCTGTAGAAGTTTCTGAGGACCTCAGGTGACTTTCAGGAAGTAGAACCACTTTCATGCTTCCTTACCCACCTGTGCCATGTTCTCTGACCAGGATAGATCATCATTGATATGGTCATCCAGGAACTTTGTAGTTGCTCACTCTCTCCACCTTGGACCCTTTGATCAGTGAGGGTGGGTGGTGTCGTTCCACTCTCTTCAGGTCCATGTCCGTCTAATTGGTCTTGCTTACGTTTAGGGTGAGACTGTTGTATAATGTGCTATAAGGGATAATGAGGTATAAGATGTACTACTAGCAGCCCTAAATGTTCCTATGTTGTTTTAATGTGTTTAGATTCACTGTTTACTCTTCTCCATTAAAGATTATTTGTCTTTATTTTATTCATGTGTGTGACTAACACAGATGTGTGAGGAAATTGTCTACGAAGTGTCAAACGCTGCTCAAAATCTATCTCATTTTAGGTGAAAACCACAGCCGAGTTCTTCTGGAAGGGGTGGGGGGTTTTGTTCTTTCTTAGTCAAAAAATAACTTTTTGTCGTCTTCAAACTGCCCTACCCACCTCACACTCTCCTCCTCCTCCTCCTCTGATAAGTTTATACACCCAGTGCCGAGGTCATATCTGCATTATTGATTCATTTCACATCAAAACGATCATCATCTCCATCAGCAGCCATGTTCTCCCGTTCTCTCCTGCTGGTTCTGCTGGGTCTTTCCTGTCTTCAGTCCTTCACAATGGCACTGAGTAAGATTTTGCCCTTCTTCTTCTTTTTTTAATATTAGCATACATAAATTCAATTCTGTTTTATCTGTTGAAGTTCAATTCTGTTTTATCTGATAGAATTTTTGAAAGACACATATTCACCAGACATGAAGATAATACTATAAGAATGATCATCTTCCACGTTATAACACAAGTCCAGTCACTTCGACTCAGATTGTAAAGCACTTGTTGCTGAATTTGTTGAGAAAACTGTCTGGGAAATTGTGTGTTTGTGTTTAACTTTCATTAGAAAGTTAAGAATGACTCATGACTTTTATTTCACTTTAGACATTACTCTGAAATAAACTGCCAAATAACAAAATGTTTTGACACAGATGCAAACGGGGCATCATTATGCTGTTTCGAGTTTCACAAGAGACCATTCCCCGCAGCGAACGTTGTCTCTTACGAAGAAACAAGATTCGACTGTACGCTTCCCGGAATCATGTATGTTTTAAACCCTGCTTCTTCTTCTTTTTAAAAATTCATTTTACAAATGGAGGATTAATGAATATTTGATTTGAGATGATCACAGTTCTACACTGACCCATATCTTCTTTCTTCTGCAGTTTAACGACAAAAAAGGGTTATCGCATATGTGCGGATCCTGAGGTGGACTGGGTGAAGCAAGTCATCAAAATTAAAACCTCGGACAAGACTCAGACGACAAATTAAAACATCTCTCAATGTATTAGATTTACTTTGCAGAATGCTTCATTTCACCTAAATATTACTTAAAGCAATATGATGTTGTGTGTAACAGGAAACTGATTTATTTTACCTTTTGCACAAATTAAAGCACATTTATAACTCATGGACTCTTGGTTGCTTCTCTGACTAATCCCCTCTTTATCCAGTCACTGAGTGTTGGGCCGTGCCGTGGAGAACCTCCCCTGGGCAAAGTTTCTGTAGTGCCATACTCTTTCCATTTTTTTCATAACGGAAAAAGTCCATAATGAATGGATTTAAAATACTGTTTGTTTTGGTATGTTCTCTAGCAAACTCTAATTTAAGGGTTTCACACTAACAGGGGTTAATACGTAATTATTAATAAAATTAGTCAAAATAAACAAGTAAATAATGAAGTAATTTTGCACACTATACTGATTTACCTTACATATTTATGCAAGGCACAGAAGCAGTCCCTCTAGGATTTTGCGATCGCAGAAATGAATATAAAATCAAGGAAATTTTTCGCGGGAGCTTGCAATTTCTCAAAATTACAGCAGATTTTGGCCAAGACACATCATGTGACATCATCTCAATGCGCCTGTCATCACACCATGCAATCAGCCCAAGCCCCCTTCGATTCACGCTCGTCGAACATGTGTTCAGCTAAAAGGTTTAATTTACCAACAAACATCACTGCCAATTCAAGTAAAAAAGCCACAGCAAAATTTCTGGCCACAACAATAAAAATTCTTCATTCTTATCCAGAGCAACCTACGTTTATACATCTTATACATTTATACAGCTGAGCAGGTGAGGGTTGAAGGCCTTGCTCAAGGGCCTAGCAGCTTGACAGTGCAGGGATTTGAACTCATGACAATGTCTCGTCACGAAACTACTGTACCACTACCACATAACATATTCCACATGTAAGCAAGATAGAACAAAACATTTTATCTGGACTGTAGTGATTAAAAAGATCACAGCAGAACTGGGAACATGAGGATAAGGGAAGACATGAAGGAGGATCAAACCATTTGGTGGGGGTGGGGTGGAGGGGTCACAAATATATACCTTTATATATATGTACAATGCAATGCAAGACCTTTACATTTAGGTCCAAAATAATTACAGTACTTTCAATCATTTGAATTCGTTTTAATATGAAAAATAATCAATTTACAATTGGCAATATTACTCAGTAAGAAGTCATGTCCTCTTCACTGGATTTTAAACAAAAGATCCAATGGTCTTTTTGCACTGTCTCACTCTATCATCTGCCTTTATTATTATTATTATTATTATTATTATTATTATTATTATTATTTAGCCATCCCAAAGAAAAAATGAACACCATTTGATTGTCTTTTCATCATCAATGTCTCTGTAAAAAAAAAAAATTACTTATACAAAATTGTTTACTGACCCTCAATTTGTTCCAAACCTGTACGCTGTTATATTTTCAGTGAAACACAAAAGGAGAATTTAAGAAGAAGGTTTAACACAGCTATATTATGAAAGCCTCCCATACGACACAAAGCTTTAATCTTCTGCCACTTTATGTAATAGAGCTGTAATAGAGTGTGTGTGTGTGTGGGGGGGGGGGGGGGTGTCTTCTTTTGTGTTATATAAATCATTATGTTATCTTGTTTATATTGTTAACTTGTTTTAACACAGAACTGACAATGACATAGATCAGAACACAATGGTTACAGACACTTAAAAAAAGAGAATTAAAAAAAAAGAAAAATAGTTAAAGAACTAGATTTGCAAATAATATATATTTTTTATTTTAATAAATGACTTTGTCCTAACCACAACCTAAAACCACACTTGAGTCAAATCCGCACCATGCTCTAGTTGAGGTCTGAGGATAGTAACACTCTTATTTTTAGTATTATTTATTATTTTCTTAGAAAAGTGAGTTCACTGAAAGGCCACCAGTAAAGCCATGCAAAATATATGCACAATATTCATTCTTCCTCTTATGTCTAATATACTGAAAACGGCTCTGTTAATGTTTCTTGTCTGGTCACAATAACACACGAATCAGGTAAATGTTTGCATCCCTGGATATTACTGTCGGTTTAACATGAACGTTTCTGTCATAAAACAGTTGTCAAATATTAAACGTTAGCTACTTAGCTCATATCTTACCTCAGACTCTTTCACCGTTACAACTGAAGCGTCGCGCGCGGATTCTATGACCGTGCTTCGATTTGATTAGCCAGCTCAAACATGTGAGTAGATCTTTAACGTCTTTGCCCAGCGTCCAGTCCAGTAGATGGCGGTAAAGCACCTTTAATCTGTTAAATCACCTCAACTCGATGAAGAGCTGCAGTATTTATTTATTTTTTGCTTGGACACGGAGATCTATATCCAACCGGGCTGATCATCTCTACTCTAAATACACTTTCAGACATTTTATTTACATTACAGCAGTTCTGTTCAAGCTTCATCGCGACAGTTCAATCTGTTCGAGTTCAATAATAATAATAATAATAATAATAATAATAATAATAATGGTTGTATTTGAAGTGGGTACATGTTGATTTTTAAATCCAGAGCTTCTCGGTGTCGGTTCACAGTTAGGCTACTCACTGGATCCTAAATGGATCTCTGCTTCATGTGTAATAGTGTCTCGTGCAGATAGCTGGCTTTTTACCTCAGTAAGTATATACATTTTTCTGTTTCTGATCGCTATCAATTGCTAAGGATTAAGGTGCCGAGTAAGTTTACCTCAGCTAACATACCTTCAGCTAAATTATTTACATAAATTCAAGGGATTGGATTAGCCACAAAAGTGGATCTGCTACAGAAACCTAGATGGTTCATGTTTAGAAAACAAAACTGCAGTCACTGAACTAATACTATACTAATACAATACTGTTTTGCTATATATATATTTGATATAGTATTTTTTTTTTAAAAATACTTTGCTGGGTCTGCATCAGGACCGCTGTCTGCCATTTAGCGACCTCTGGTTTCACCCATCATTAAGTATTTCTGCTGCTTGAACATACCACTACTTTACTTGCCTGGTGCTTTTCTTGATGGTCTTTAGTCTCTGGTGATACCACAGCCCCTAAAACGAAGCTGTAGCATAAATCTAATGTGTGGTCACATGTAGTAGCTTCTTCTCATAGTGATTTACTGAGGCTGGCAGTTCAAATTTCACAGAAGAAAAAGAAGCTGAGTTCATAAAATAGTTCTCTAGCCTATTACGCTGACTACTTTTGAGGGCGGAACCAGAATTACTGAGGAAATGTTTCATGCTGAATAGAATGGTCTGCATATTTTGTTTACAAAAAAAAATAAAATTCCTAGTGGATTGGCACCCGGTCCAGGGTATACCCCGCCTTGTGCCCGATGCTCCCTGGGATAGGCTCCAGGTTCCCCATGACCCTGAAGAAGGATAAGCAGTATAGAAGATGGATGGATGGATGGATGGAAATTCCTAGTGAGCACAAACATAAAAGTTCTGTAGTATTGAATACAGGTGTGCACATGACTTTTTAAAGCAATATCCCATTTCTACAGACATGAGACCAAAGACAAACACCACATAAGCAAGTGTGTTGACTGTAATAAAATTTTAAAGGGATGTAAGCTGCAAGGAAGGTTGTAAGGAACTCTTTAACACAGTGGTCATGTCTTCCCTTCAGGAGGCAGAGCCAGAAGTCTGTATCAGTGCATATCTTATGACAAGCAGGTCCTTTTGGTGCATTGGGACAATGATCTTTTGTATTTTTCACATTATTGAATTAAATTTTTTTCCCCTCTCCCCACAGATAAACAGTAACATGATGCCCACAAGAGACTCCAGTAGTCAGCAAAAGACTGATATTCTTTGTACTATGACCAGTGAAGTACAAATGCAGACTGACCTTCACCACTGCTCAGACTGTGGGAAGAGTTTTACTCACCGGAGTATGCTCCAAAGACACCAGCGCATTCACACAGGTGAGAAGCCGTATAATTGCGCACATTGTGGGAAGAGTTTTTCACAGCTGATCAGTCTCCAGCTACACCAGCGCATTCACACAGGAGAGAAGCCATACGATTGCTCAAAGTGTGGAAAGCGTTTTGCTAGGCTGAGTAATTACCACCAACATCAGCGAATTCACACGGGCGAGAAACCATTTATCTGTGTACAGTGTGGGGCAAAATTCACTCACAAGGGTAATCTCAAAACACACCAACGCATCCATACAGGAGAGAAGCCGTATCACTGTTCACAATGTGGAAAGAGTTTTGCTGACATTAGTAATTGTCTACAGCACCAACGAACCCATGTAGGAGAAAAGCCGTATCACTGCTCACAATGTGGGAAGAGTTTTAATTTACAGCGTAATCTCCAACAACACCAGCACATTCACACTGGAGAAAAACCGTATCAGTGTTCACAGTGTGGGAAGAGTTTTAATCACAAGAGGACTCTCACGCGACACCAGAGTATTCATTCAGGAGAGAAGCCGTATTACTGCTCACAGTGTGGGAAGAGCTTTAATCGAGAGTGTAATTTCCAAACACATCAGCGCATTCACACCGGAGAGAAACCTTATAACTGTCCACAGTGTGGAAAACGTTTTAACCAACGGAGCGGTCTCAAAACACACCAGCGCATTCACACGGGAGAAAAGCCGTATCACTGCTCACAGTGTGGGAAGAGTTTTAATCAAAAGGATACTCTAAGACATCACCAGCGCATTCACACAGGAGAGAAGCCGTATCACTGCTCAGAGTGTGAAAAGAGTTTTACTCATCCGAGTACTCTCCAGAGACACCAGCGCACTCACACGAGAGAGAATTCCCAACAGTACTGACCGCTGAATGAACTACAGTCATACCAGCCCATTCACACTGGACAAAAACTGTATAAATACTGCACATTATGAACCGTTATTTACTTGTTTTCAAATACTTTAAAGACGCACAAATGTGCACAAACACAGAGTTATCCGTGTTTTGAGTTAACATGACTTGTGTAAAGTGTCGCTATTTGTTTTGCTTTCCTGTTGTTGAATTACAGATTTTTACTCCAGAAGCAAAGAAACTTCCCAGTAAACACCTGTTATTAGTAGATATGCTAACCCTATATTATAACATGAGAAAGAGTAGGCTGGGAGGAAATACTGAGACAATATAATAATAATAAGAAGAGAAGAATCTTGTGACAGTTTGTAGATGGGGCATAGCAGCCATTTTAAAAGTGTCAGTATATAACTCACCCCCCAGAGACTAATTCTAATAAAGAGTATCAGTCTTAAGAATCTAAGCAAACATGGACAGCTTTCTTTCAGTGTCTCCTATAAATCCTAAAAAAAATCCTAAAAAATGTCAAAGCGTCCATAACTCAGTTCTATGTGAGAGTATACAGGTGCATCTCAAAAAATTAGAATATCGTGTAAAAGTACATTTTTTTTCTGTAATTTAATTCAAAAAGTGGAACTTTCATATATTCTAGATTCATTACACATAAAGTGAAATATTTCAAGACTTTTTTGTGTTAATCTTGATGATTATGGCTTATAGCTAACAGAAATCAAAAATCCAGTCTCTCAAAATATTCAATTAAAGAATTTATAATACAGAAATGCTGACCTTGTGAAAAGTATGTTCATTTATGTGCTGATACTCGGTCGGGTGTAACCCAGCCAAGGTTAAACAATTATAGAATTATTCTGGAAATTATTTAATTTGACATGTAGGGCAATTATTATGATTAGTTTAATACACAGAAATTACTTTTGTATTCTATGTACTTTAATTCATATTTGAAGAGAGACATGTTTTGTAAAGGAAGTCACGATTCAGTCAAAATAGCTAGCTGCCTTGTGACATTTTAGTTAATTGAATCTTGGAATGTCGGCGCTCATGTGCTAAGAAAGAACACAGAGATATTCGCCATTTTATTTTTCTACTTTATTGTGAAGGATGTTTGCAACACATTATACTAAGAATTGTATGGTATTTTATGTTTGTTCAAGGTAATGCAATTAATAGCCATTGCAGTTCTTTATACTTCGTGGTTATTACTCAGATTATGGGTAAATGTATTTGTGAAATTGAAATGGTACTAAACAGTTGTACAACATTTAGAAATATAGTCTTTACAACATGATTAGGCTTAATGATTAATAATCTATTTTTTTGTGAATAATCCTACGCTGTTGTTGTTTCATGCGCATTAACTTTACGGCATGTTTGTCCTCCTCTGAGCGGAGCAAGAGCAACAATTCTTTGAAAGTAGGTGGGTTCTCTTTCTTTTTCTGAAGACCGAGGGCAGTAATAAGCACATCATCCCAGCAGCCTCGGCAAAACTGCCTAAGAAGGTGACGATCTGTCTCAGATTGAGAAACCCCACCTCTACAGACAGTCTTGCTCACTGTTGACTGCAGCCTATGGAGATAGTTGGAAGGTTTCTCACCTGTGTTCTGGAGAGTATTCATAAACTTCGCAAACAAATCATCTCCGTCTTCAACTATGCCAAAAGCTGAATCTAGTAGCTCAATATAGGCCCTTGGGGCAGCTTGAGGTCCCAATGGTTTGATAATGTCTGCAGCTGGGGGTAAGAGACTTTCTATAATTCTCCTAGCTATGTGTAGATCAGACATAGATGGGTCTTCTAAGAAGAGCTCAACATTTGTTTGCCATGTATCATAATCTGTCTCACCACTTGGACATGGATATTTCCTGGAGAAGGTTCTGAGCTTCGATGATACAAACAAACCCTTTAAATGTGATCATGTATGACAGAAGCAAACAGTCTGGGACCTATGATACCTTCCAGACAAATGATAACAAATCAAATCATTGTCCCTTTCCACCTATCCAGATTTATTACAAATACTGTGTACATTTATTTAAAAAAAAAAACTACTGTATTCTTGTGAATTGGTGACGGTTAATCACTGAACAGTGGAGAAGTTCAACAAAACAGACTTCATGTAAAAACTGTAATGAATTTTCCTGGTTACACAACTGCACTTTCACCATGGAGTATTAGCACATTTATAGAAGGGGTGTATTTATTTATAATCGCACTCTCCGGTGTCACCCAGATAAGGACAGGTTCCCCTTGAGTCTGGTTCCTCTCAAGGTTTCCTCATATCGTCTCAGGGAGTTTTTCCTCACCACTGTCACCTCTGGCTGATCATTAGAGACAAATTCATACATTTAAAATCTATATCCTGAATTTATATGTTTCTGTAAAGCTGCTCTGGGACAATGTTCACTGTTAAACACGCTATACAAATAAAACTTAACTGAATTGAATTAAATGGGTAATCTTGGAAGGTGAATTTCAGGCTTATTGAATAGAATAGAGGGAGATTTGAGTAGATCTTTGGCCAAACGCTGTCCAGTAGGTCGAGGTAAAACACTGAAGAAGAAACAATAGCTATTTCTCCCTCTATGTTTACAATACAATATTTTCTTCCTAAGTTTTACAGCGACGGTTAAATCTGATCAAGGTTTTTTTTTTTAATTTTATTTTTATTTTTTTTATAAATAACAGCATTTGGAGAGATAAAGTTTGTTGAGCTTTAAATCCAAAGGTAAGTTAAAATGAAACTGCCCTGCTGAATAGGCTCCAGGATAGGCTCCAGGTTCCCCTGTGACCCTGAAGGAAGGATAAGTGGTATAGAAGATGGATGGATGGATGTTTTTGAGTAATGCTTTGAATATGAAATGATGGTTTCACAGGAGGCACAGTGGTTTAGTGTTTAGCACGCCTGCCTCGCACTTCCAGGTTGGGGGTTCGAATCCCGTCTCTTCCCTGTGTGCGTGGAGTTTGCGCGTTCTCCCCATGTTTCAGGGGTTTCCTCTGGGTACTCCGGTTTCGTCCTTCGCTCCAAAGACATCTGTTGTAGAATGATTGGCATCTCTAAATTGTCCGTAGTGTGAGTGTGTCTACGATTGTGCCCTGCAATGGATTTGCACCCTGACCAGGGAGTCCCGTGTCATGTCCCTTGAGTCCCCTGGGATAGGCTCGAGGCTCCCCACAACCCTGTGTAGGATAAGCTGTACAGAAAATGGATGGATGAATGTTTCAGAAAATGTTATTTTTAAATAAATAAGCTATTACACAGTAACTCGAAGCTAATTATACGATGTGAAGTAGATCTGTAAAAAGTTTCACATCTACCTATACGTCAGTTCACACAAACTCAAGAGCTCTATTACCTAGACTATGAATGTCAGTGGTTTAAACCCAACACTACACATGATAAGAAAACACACTATATGAAGTAGTGTGATAAATGTCAGGCACACAACTCTAATTTCTAACACAATTTCAGGTTTATTGAACAGTATATAGCAGGGGTTACCAAACTTTTCCAGGGCAAGGCCCCCCAAATGGCATTAACATTTGACCGAGGCCCCCCTTTTGCAAGATGTCTTTAAAACACATTAAAAATACAGACTTCTGAATATATCCCCCTTTTGATTAATTATTACATGTTACATCTTTACATTCCATTATATTAGGAATTGATTGTGTATGTGTGGTTGTCTGAGAGTGAGAATTTATTTTTCACACCAAATTGTTGAGGCTTCCCGGGCGCACCCTGGCGGCCCCACTTTGAAAACCACTGGTATATAGGGCAATTTGAGTAGACATTTGGCCATTAGGTGGCAGTAAAACACCTTTTAGATGTAAAATCACCGAAGAAGAATCCATTTTTTTTTGCCTGTTTGTTTACAATACAATATTTTCTCCTCAGCGACGGTTAAATCTGATCGAGTTTTAAATAATAACAGCATTTGGAGAGGATTTATGTGTTGATCTTTAAATCCTGAGGTAAGTTAAAGTGAAAATGGGTCTCTGAGCTGCTGGGTGTTGGTTATCAGTTACTGACTGGATCCTAACTGGATCTGCTTCATATGTAACAGCTGGATTTAATCTTTCAAATAAATCAGTTAAGATTCTGACTGATAGTAATCCTTTTAGAATTTGCTCCAGTTTTGTAGTTATCAGTTGCTAAGGATTAAATTAAGTTAGTTCACCTCAGCTAACATTTCCCCCTCATGTGCTAAGGATTATTATTGATTGGATCATGTTGACTTTTGGAGAACTTTTTTTTTTTAAGAGAAAAATGCGATTTATTTATTTATTTATTTATTTGTTAGCAACAATCTAGTCAGCTAACTGTCATGAGTGAGGTACACTCGCCGTCCACTTTATTAGGAACACCTGCACATTTTATGCAGTTATCCAATTAGCCAATCATGTGGCAGCAACACAATGCATAAAATCATGCAGATACAGGTCAAGAGATTCAGGTAATGTTCACATCAGACATCAGAATGGGGAGAAAGTCTGATCTCTGTGACTTTAACCGTGGCATGGTTGTTGGTACCCGATGGGCTGGTTTGAGTATTTTAGAAACTGCTGCTGATCTCCTGGAAGTTTGCACAGAATGGTGCGCAAAACAAAAAACATTGAAGGCAAACACAGACTCCAAAGGTGACCAAATGCCTAGAATAAAGTCTAGATGTTGAAAGCAGTTAAACACAGCTGAGCAATAACAAACACTCATGAAGCTCTAAACTTCATGGTGCCTTAAAATGCGGTAATAATAATAATAATAATAATAGTAATAATGGACATTTTATTGTCAGCAAAATCTAAAAAAAAAAAAAAAACAACCCTAATAAAAACAGTTGGAAAATGGAATTGATGGATCCCTTATCCCTTAAATTTGGGGCATTGGGACAAAACTGTTTTATATATTTTATGTTACTGAGTTCTATTTTTTTTTTTCTCCTTAGACATGCACAAAAACATGGTGCCTACAAAAGCCTCCAGTAGCCATCAAAAGCCTTCCGGTACACCTGAAACTCTCACCAGTTCTTCACAAGTGAAGAAAGATCTCAACACCTGCTCAGACTGTGGAAAGAGTTTCACTTCCCAGAGTAAACTCCAAATCCACCAGCGCATTCACACCGGAGAGAAGCCGTATCACTGCCCGCAGTGTGGAAAGAGGTTTAGCTGCAAGAGTGCTCTCCGAAGACACCAGCGCGTTCACACCGGAGAGAAGCCGTACCGCTGCTCACAGTGTGGGAAGAGTTTTAATTGCAGGAGTACTCTCCGAAGACACCAGCACATTCACACCGGAGAGAAGCCATACCACTGCTCACACTGTGAGAAGAGTTTTACTCGACTGAGTGTTTTACGTGAACACCAACGAATTCACACAGGAGAGAAACCATTTATGTGCTTACAGTGTGGCAGAAGTTTTACTCAGCGGGGTAATCTCAAAACACATCAACGACTGCACACGGGCGAGAAGCCGTATCACTGCCCGCAGTGTGGGGAGAGTTTTAAACACAAGACAACTCTCCAGGAACACCAGACTATTCACTCAGGAGAAAGGCTCTATTACTGCTCACACTGTGGGAAGAGTTTTAATCGAGAGAGTCATTTCCAAATACACCAGCACGTTCACACCGGACAGAAGCCGTACCACTGTTTGCAGTGTGGAAAGAGCTTTGCTCGACCAACTACGCTCCGAAACCACCAGCGCATTCATACCGGACAGAAGCCGTATCAGTGTTCACGGTGCGGAAAGAGCTTCGCGCAAATAAGTACTCTCCAGAACCACCAGCGCATTCACACCGGACAGAAGCCATATCACTGTCCACAGTGTGGAAAGAGCTTCTCTCTGTCGAATGCACTCCGAAGACACCAGCGCACTCACACGGGAGAGAAGCCGTATCACTGCTCCGATTGTGGAAAGAGTTTCAATCAAAGAAGTCATCTCCGCACACACCAGCGCATTCACAGGCTTACAGTGTGGGAAAAGATTTTACATTCAGGGTCATCTCGAACCGCAACGCATCCCTAGAGAAGAGAAGCCGTATTACGGCTCATAATGTGCGTCAATTTTTGCTAGCCTTAGTAATTCACACAAGACGGAAGCCGTACCAGTTCTGAGGAACGGTACGAAAACATGCATGTACTTACTATTGAGGACAATGAGGTGTGTGTGTGTGGGGGGGGGGGATTACTTAGTAGTGTTGTGAATAATTCTAAGCCTTCAGAATTAAGCTAGTTAATTTGGTGCATAAACAGTGTAATTTGCGAGGTGGGTATGTATTAGTTTTAAAATGTAGTTTTCGATATGTTTGCATCATACTCAGTAGATTTTTTTTTCACAGCTTCAATATCCTCACGTGATGTTTCTGCAACACCACATACAGCTTACAGAATCAAGTGAGTGGCACAAGATGGTTTCAGTTGTTGAGACAGACACTGGTGAAATTGAACTTAGGACGTACTGTAGGCTGCCCCAACAACCTCATGTCCCCCCCCCCACCACCAATTAGGTCTCCCCTATCATACCACAGCTACCAACCCAGAAATATGGAGGTCTTCCTCCTAGTCATATGAAACCAGCCAACCTCATCATTTCAGACTGCTCCTCATTGCTGAGTCAGGAGGTGGCGTAACACACTCAGACGAAAATACTGTCTGCCCATTTGACATGCATGAGCTCAGATGCCCACCTGGTGATACTTTGTTTCATAGGAGAGAGAGAGAGAGAGAGAGAGAGAGAGAGAGAGAGAGAATGAAGCCCCTCCTACCCAGGGAGCATGGCCAGTTTTGCTCTCTTGGACTCCCGGGCACAAAAGGGTGGGGCATCTTTCGGATTCAATCTCACAATCTTTGGATGATAGGGCGAACGCTTCTCTTTTGTTTCACTCTGGAACTAAAATAGTATTTTATTTTAACCAGTAGAAGTTTATTATTTAAAAAAATATAGATATACATTCATTTCAAATCTGATGACTGCAACATGCTCCAAAAACACTTGGGACAGTTGAGTGTTTACCACTGTGTTACATCACCATTTCTTTTAATGGCACGTATTAAACTATTTTCACTCTTTTCTCAGCTTCAAAATGGCTTGCTTTTCTCCATAGACAGCTCTCTCATCTTCATGTTGGTTTATCCTTTTTATCTTTTGGTTGTCTTCACAGGCAAAACCCAGAGTCCAAGAGCAGATATTCATGGCTATAAATTCTTTAAACAATCAATCTAAAAGGGCACACCTGGGCAACAAGAAACACCTGTCAGTCACATGTTCCAATATTTATGATCTATAAATATGTGTGGGTTCAAACAAATGGTGCCATGTTCTAAGTTATTTAACACACCTATGTTGTGTCCCAAATGACATACTGTACACTATGCACTATGTATTCTACTGTCTAGTGTATGAATGATAGAAGGGTAGTATCATCTCAAATGGAACACTAATCTTTTTTTCACATCGAAAGTATTAGCCGTTTTCCAATCGATCACAGGTGACATCAAATGCATGTAATGCAATGCTGCTAGCTTTTTTATGTCTAGTGGAAACCAATACCAACCATTAAATCCCTAATAGAACACGGCCCAAAACACTCTACATTTGTTAATGGATTTAACGGTATTTGAAGTGGAAACCATTAGAATTTTGCAATGGTTTCTATTTTTTTCAGCAGGGAAAACATAAACCAACAACTTATTTACACAAGGTAATTTGGTATTCATGAAAATCCTGTAAATTCCTGCTCGTGAGTGAGTGTAAATCTATGGATAGGTGGACCTACTACTGTAAACCTCGACTGATCGACTTCGAATCATATAAAATGCAAAAGGGTTACTGTATTTTAATATATGGGTTATGCTGTCAAGTTTAAATCACTTATTTCAGTTACACAAATACATTTTATATTTTTTAATCCTGTCATTTCATATTAATGCCATTAAAAATAATAATAATAATAAAGACAGCAACCCAACTCCATTTTAAGAGAAGCACTGTAAGACTTTAAGTCTTTCAATTAAGAAGAAATTTCAAGATGTGGAGAAACTTTAAATATATTCACATTTAAGTCAGCAGCAGAAAGACAAAAGACTTGCCATGGATAAAATGAAAAACTTTTTTAGCAGTCTTTTATTTATATATTTTTTTAATGCTGTATGAGAATATGCCTTGCATGTTAACATTCTCCTAGGCTCTAGTTACTTTAGTTAAGCCAGATAAACAAATGTATTAAAATCACTATCATCCATCTCATAAGCCAGATATGTTTTATTATATCACACGCCACCTGTTGCGTTCCTTATCCTAACCTCTTCTTCTACGCTATTCTCGTATTTACTTTAATATTGCATCTGATCTCCTTAGAGCTCACGATATTATTGAGCCAGAACCCAACAAGCATGAAGTGGAAAGTATCATTTCTAGGCTGTGGTTTAAACACAACATAACATATGATAAGTAAGAAAGCTCAATATCATGTGGCGTGATAAATATGAGGAGAGAATTGAGGAAAGGATGCAGACCTTCGAGGAACATGAACTAGAACTGAAGTTGAATTTATGGAGCTGGTGAATCAGACAGCTTTAATATTTAAACACAAACACAGACTTATTAAAAGGACTCTGTGGAAATTCGAGGAGCACGAGTTTGCTTTCCGTCCAGCAGGGGGCGGTCAATCATCTTTCAGCTGTGAAACCATCTTAAATCGTAGAAGAGCTGCAGAAGAGCTGAGCATCTCTGCATGTAGACATGTTTACAGTACAGCATTAAATCTGATCTAGTTACAAAAAGAGAAGAAAAAAAAGTCACAGCATTTGAAGAGGGTAAAGCTTGAGGTAAGTTAAAGTGAAACTGGTTACCTGAGTTTCTGACTGGATCCGAAATGGATCTCTGCTTCATATGTAATAGTGTCTAGTGGATATTTTACCTCTTAAATAAACCAGTAAGTGTATACGTTTATTCTTACTGGCAGCCATTAATTTCGGTTTATCTCTAGCAATGGCTCAGGATTATACAACTATTTTAGTTTACGTGAGCTAACATCCTAAATGCATTTTGTGTGTGTGTGAAAATGCTAAAAAGAAAAATTCTCATTTGCATACTAAAAACTAAGTGGTCAGTAAACACCAGCAAGTGTTGCCATCCCTTTTCATGGGAATGTACATAATGCATCCTCAAAAAGTTGGCAGATTATGTCATGGATTCATTTGTATGTTCCGTTAACCAGAAAGAGAAATGTAGATTACTGATTTCAGTACCATGGTTGTTCTGAAAAACGGTTTTGAGCATGAAGATAATAATAATAATAATTAATAATAATGGGTTAATAATATGGTTTTGTATTTTCAGTGTTATTGAGTCCCTTCTTTTCCTCACTAGAGATCGATAAGAAGATGACGCCCACAAGAGACCCCAGTAATCAGCAAAAAACGTCTTCCCCAGCTTGTCCGATCTCTCATGTCCAAATAAAGACAGAGCTTCACCACTGTTCAGACTGTGGGAAGAGTTTTACCTACCAGAGTAGTCTTCAAAAACACCGGCGCAATCACACAGGTGAGAAGCCCTACGACTGCTCGCAATGTGGCAAGCGTTTTAATCGCCTCGGCAATTTCAAACGGCACCAACAGACTCACTCGGGAGAGAAGCCGTATGATTGCCCGCAGTGTGGAAAGAGTTTTACTCAGCTCTGCTATTTCAAAGAACACCAACGGATTCACACGGGAGAGAAACCCTTTATTTGCGTACAGTGTGGAAGCAGCTTTACTCAATCGAGCACTCTCCGAAGACACCAGCGCATTCACACGGGAGAGAAGCCGTATCCCTGCCCGCAGTGCGGAAAGAGTTTCACTCGGTTCAGTAGTTTCAAAAAGCACCAACACATTCACACGGGAGAGAAACCGTTTATCTGCATGCAGTGTGGGAGCAGGTTCGCTCACCTGGGTAATCTCAAAACACACCAGCGCATGCACACGGGAGAGCGTCCGTATCACTGCTCGCACTGCGGGAAGTATTTCACTCGACTCAGCAGTTTCAAACAACACCAACAAATTCACACGGGAGAGAAACCGTTCATCTGCTTACAGTGTGGGAGACGATTCACTCACTGCGGCACTCTGAAAACACACCAGCGCGTCCACACGGGAGAGAAGCCATACCGCTGCTCACACTGTGGGAAGAGTTTTGCTCACATGAATAATTTCCAGCGCCACCAGGGGACTCACACGGGACAGAAACCCTATAATTGCTCACAGTGCGGGAAGAGTTTTAATCTAGAGCGTAATCTCCAAGATCACCAGCGCGTTCACACCGGAGAGAATCTGTATCACTGCTCGCGCTGCGGGAAGCGTTTCAGCCGGCGCAGTAATTTCGAACAACACCAACGAATTCACACGGGAGAGAAACCGTTCATCTGCTTACAGTGTGGGAGACGATTCACTCAGCGAGGTACTCTTAAAACTCACCAAAGGATCCATTCGGGAGAGAAGCCGTATCAATGCTCACACTGTGGACGGAGTTTTGCCCATATGAGTACTTTCCAGCGCCATCAAGGAAGTCACACGTGACAGAAACCTAGAACTTCCAACAACACCAGCGCATTCACACAGGAGAAAAACTGTATCAGTGTTCACAGCTTGGGAAGAGCCTTGTACAGCTGAATCATAACCAACATCACCAGTATTCACTATGTAATACAAGCTTACACTTTCAACAGATATGTAAAATCATTTTAAAACACACAGTAGATACATCAGTTTTTCTATTTTGTGTTAAAATACAGCCAGGTCCATAAATATTTAGACATATATGGAGTTATAATTATTTTAGTCGTCTACCACAGTACACTGAAGTTGAAATTAGATAATGCATGTGAGCTTGAAAGCAGAGGTTCAGCTTTAAATTTAGCGTATCTGAATCCAAATCCAGTGAACAGTGAAGGAATTAAAGCACTTCGTCTATATGCGGTCCCCCCCACACCTGTATAAGGGGCCGAAAGTACTTGGAGAAAGTAACATAATCATAAAATTAAATGCTCGTTTTTTTCATACTTGGTTGCAAACCATTTGTAGTCAATGAAAGCAAACAGTCTTGGGACCTAAAATATGATTAAGGAACATTAAAGCATGCCAAATCATTGTGACTTTTGGGCTGTCCAAAATTGATCACAAACACTGTTTATAAATTTATAGAAACTACTATATTATCATGAATCGGTGACGGCTAGTGGGGATGACTGGATGAACGTTATAATGATGGTTAATCTTGGAAGATGTGTGACATTACACCAACTTTAAATAAATAAAAAGTTAAAGAATTCTGTTTCAACCAATGTCACCAGACATTAAAAGAAAAATATATTTGTTTAAATGTGATTTTTAGTCTCATTTTATTGGATACTCGGATTTAACGAAGTAGTATCGTGCATTTTGCCCCTTTCTGGTTGAAAGTTAGTCCCATAGCTACACTCTGGGCTTACGGATATTGATGATGTACTGGGGCCGCGTTTATAAAACTTCATCTATCCATCCATCCATCTTTTATACTGCTTATCCTTTTCAGGGTCACGGGGAACCTGGAGCTTATCCCAGGGAGCATCGGGCACAAGGCGCAGTACACCATGGACAGGGTGCCAATCCTGTAAAACTTCATGTGGATCTCAAAAATATTTACAAAACATCAAACCTTGAGGAGACCTCAGGAGACCACATCAGATACCACTCCTGTCAGGAAGAACAGGAATCTGAGGCTATCATGGGCACAGACTCGCCCACACTGGACAGTTGGAGAATGGAAAAAGACCAGGTGATTATTTTTCTAATCTTCAACTGTCCAGTTTGGGTGCGTCTGTGCCCATGATAGCCTCAGATTCCTGTTTTTGATTAACAGGAGAGGAACCTGATGTGGTCTTCTGCTGTTGTAGCCCATCCACCTCAAGGTTTGGTGTTTTGTGCATGCTGAGATGCTTTTCTGCTCAACATGGTTGTAAAGAGTTTTATTTATTATTTGAGGTACTACAGTATATCCTTCATGGCAGCTCGAGCCAATCAGATGTACAGTGGAGAGCACTGTAACCCTGCTGAGCATTGCTGTATGGCTTTGGTAACTGTACTGCAGGTGATCAGGATAGCTACTGTAAGGAAATCACAGGGACCGACTCCTGTCAGTGCAAGACATCTACAACAGGAGTGATGGGCTCTCAGCGTCTTCAGGAATCCCTCTCACCCTCCCCACTCACTGTTCACACTTACCAAATCTGGTAAATGGTTCAGCAGCATTACTGTCACCTTCTAACACTTCCACCTCCATCTTTCCCTCACACACTCTGACACTGTGAGTGTAGAAATGCTGAGAGTGCACTTGTACGGGACTATACCAAGTCACGTCACTAATTTTTGCACAAGTTTTAAACTTTTATTTAATTTTTTTTGTGTGTGTCATGTACAGTATTTTCTACTACAGCACACGTGACAGTGTGTAACTATGAACTTCATTGTCAGAGAGTTTGTGCATAAGCTAATAAAGTTCTTGAATCTCAAATTTTATGCCTCGTTTTCCTTTATACCTCAGCATTTATATATCAAATGATCCTCTTACAGCGAATCCCCAATACCTCATTATACCATTCCTAAATATCAGTTACACCTCATTATCCCTTACACCTCGCGATTCCTTACTGCTCATTAGCCTTTATACTTCATTATAACTAATACCACAGCATCCCTTACACCCTTATACCTCATTATCACTTTTACCTCAGTATACCTTATACCTCAATATCCCTTATGCATCATTTCCCCTGTTATTTCCACACTCTGTAAGTTCGACTTCCTTCTATATTTTCTCTCTGTATGATACTGATTTCATTGCATTAATACACCTTCCACCACCATGTCAAGTGCCTGACGAGAGGCAGAGAGTAATTATTATTATTATTATTATTATTATTATTATTATTATGTGAACCATGTTTGTTTAAACATTGTATTTAGAAAACAACGGAAATAATGAGTAATAAATGTCTCCTTTATTTGTGCAGAAGATAAAATAAATGGATGCATGCAGCTACAGGCGTATGTTTAACTAAAAGTTTTGTCCTGTTACATATGACATCATATTGCTTTAAGTAATATGTAGGTGACATGAAGCATTCTGCAAAGTAAAGCTAATACATGGAGAGATGTTTTAATTTGTCGTCAGAGTCTTGTCCGAGGTTTTAATTTTGATGATCTGCTTCACCCAGTCATCCTCAGGATACGCACATATGCGATAACCCTTTTTTGTCGTTAAACGGCAGAGGAAGGAAGATATGGGTCAGTGTAGAACTGTGATCATCTCAAATTAAATATTCATTAATCCCCCAAGAAAAGTGTAAAATTAATTAAAAAAAGAAGAAGCAGGGATGAAAACGTACATGACTCCGGGAACTGAACAATCAAATCTGGTTTCTTCGTAAGAGACGATGATCGCTGCGCGGAATGGTCTCTTGTGAAACTCGAAACAGCAGAATGCTGCCCCGTTTGCAGCTGTGTCAAAACATTTCGCGATTTAGCAATTTATTTCAGAGTAAACACATCTAACCAAAGTCTTAAATTACAGGCAGGTGTGTTTGATTAGCATTTTCAGTGAGCAAACTAACTAACTAGCCCCCTAAATGAACAAATCACATCAAAAAGCTTTCACTGTTGAGGACTAAATCACATTGTTTGTGGCAGTATTAGAAGAGATAAGTAAGCAGTCTTTTATCAGCTGACATGCTAACGTTTTCTGTGGCAAGTAAATTAGATCTGGAAAACTGCATGTCCTCATTCAACTAAATACAAATTCACATAATACTCATTAACACAGCAATAAGTGATAAGTCCAGGTTTCCATTGGAAAAAGTGAAAGGAGGAGGAGCACAGTGAGGGGGCGGGGCTTAGGATAGAAGAGGAGGCACAGGATATTTTCACTTCAACTGGCGTTACAATCAGCCTTCATGTTTTAACTGATTCAAATATTGTAAATGATAATGCTCCATGAAAAGGAAAGCCTATTAACATATCTAGTGCAATCTAACTCATCAGAAAATTATTTATCAGGAAAATTTTACCGGGGCTTGTGCCATAGTAAAAAGGGTCTGGTGATGCCCCTAGTGACTGTTCCAATGACTAGCAGTGATAATGCTAGCCTGATTGTAAAAGCTTTTAGAAGCGCTTACTCTACGAGGCTAAACATTGTCATCCTGCTCATGGCTTTGAAAGTGATATTAAATGGAGCTAACAGCCCACATACAGTCATATGGACTTTTAGGGACTCAAATATACAAACCAGGGGCGTAGGAGCAATTTTGGACCTCAAAGGAATGCTGAAATGTTAGGGTGTTTGGAGGCATACTCCCCCGAAAAGATTTTTTTAAAATAATAAAGCACTTAAATGCTCAGTTCTAAAGGCTTCATATATATATATATATATATATAGAAAGAGAGAGAGAGAGATACTGATGTACATCATTGAATGAAGCTCAATTCATTAATTAATATTGTTCCAAACAGAATTGTTCATTTAAAACACTAGCTACTATAATCATTAAGAACAGCTGCTAGTTAATGTAGCCACAGTACATGTTGAAGGGGGGGGGGGGGGGATCACTGTTTCTGATGGCGAGTTGAAGTTATGAGTATGAGCTGGAGGATATTTTGCTACAGCAAAAACACTCCATTGTCCAGTTTTCTCACTGGATGACAGGGTGACCTACTGCAGCAGTTCTTGATAAAGCAGCACTGCCCTTGTTACGAAAGGGGCATGGAGACAGGAAGTAAGTGCAGGAGAGCAGTCTTTATTGTGCCACTTCAATAAACATACGAGGAGGCAGGAAACCAGAACTAAACGTAACACTAACTCAACCAGTCCTCCTTCAACTATAAACAAGGCATGAAACAATCCTCTAACAAATGACAGAAACACATATACCTAGAGCGTGAACACTTCATATAACTAAAGCAGAAACATCTCGTTAAACTAGAACAGGAACGTCTCAGTTAACTGGAACAGGATACAAGCACTCAACTACGTCAGGGTATCAACTAAGGAACAGGAAGACAGACAGAGCATGGCAATATCACAACCTGGCACCATTATACATTCCGTCGTCTGCTCTGTTAGTCCTTTCTCCTCTTTACTTTGCTTGGCGTTGCTTTACTGCAACTCCTCAGCTTAGTTTAGATTAGATTATGTTAATTCAGTTCAGGTTAATGCCGCGCGATGTGCGCAGCAAGGCGAGGGGTTTAAGTAAACAGTCCATTGATCGCCGGCAGCTGGTGACACTTAACCCAGCTTTAGAGTCCATGGGAGTTTCAAGCACGTGCGCGCTCTGAAGCCGCTCGTGCATGCTGTCGCCAGAGCGCCATCTGCCAGCGGTACCGTAACAGCCTTACTATGTTTTCCAGAATCATGACAGAAAATGAAAACATACAGTCTCCAACTCATAGGTCCAACTCACCAACAGTGGGAGCGATCCTACCACGATAGCGCCCCGTCCCAAACATCCAACACAGTGTGACATGAACTAGCTGGAAACCTAGTAGCTATCCATACAACTTGCAAACTCGTCCTCCTCAGTCTTTTCTACTCCTATGCACTGCTGTTAAGCCTCCTCTTCCTCTTAAAATATTGTAGAATACTCATCTCTGTGTGAACATTCTGACTAACGTCGTTTATGGACACGTAGCAATGGCACATACACACAATTTTGGTGTGCTAGCTTGCTTGCAAACTTTCACAGGCAATATAATTATTTCGACAACTAAATTGTCGATCAAAACCAGTAAACAATAATCAGTGTCATGGGCTGAAATAACTACGATATCCTACCTCAAATACAAAGTGGTAAATCTTTCATCTATACGTTAGTGTGCTCAAGAGAGTCTGAATGCTGTGTCGTAACCGCCCTCATTTCAGGACGTGAGGTTTTTTTCCACTGATGGTAACGAAATATTCAAGTCATCTCCTAATGAATCCATTCTGATTTCATTGTGTAAGAGAAGCCACCTCTCTGAAAATCAATACCAGGTTTTGTGTGTAACCTTACAGTGACAGACACTTTGCTCTCGTCAAGCTTGGCAACAGGCAAACGGTTCAGCGACCCCTAGCTACTCGAGTCTGACCCCTGCACTTATTATAGTGAAAGGTTATTTATTTTTATTATTGAATATAAAAGTTGCAAAATAGACTCATTTAGAGACGGTCCAACTCAGAAATCATTAAGACAGGCAGGCAATGTGAAATAAAAGTTGAGATTAGGAAAAAGTTGGGGGACAAAACCTAGATTTTGAAATGTGGGGGGTTGTGTCGTGCCAAGACCAAGAAAACAGGAGAGCAAAACATGACAGCATGAAATGATCAAAGCCAGACACCTAGTGCTGTACAAACAGTGACTAAATACATACAGGTGCTCGTTAACCAAGGTGTGGGTGGTCATGTGACCGTGATGCAGATGTGCAGTGGCTGCTGGGAATTTAAGTCTCTAGTTCCTTCCGGAGATTATGTTGCTGTACCAGTGTGATCAATTACATATTCCTACTTATCAGCACTGAATATCTTTGGCTACATGAGATTCTAGAAGTTTTAACATATCTGTAATTTCGAGGACTGTGACCTTTCATGTGCCTCCTGGCCTGCCGGATCACTACCCTCTTAGTGTTCCAGGACCTGCAGGTTTACAAATTAAGCACTGACTTTAGCCATGTGAGTCAAAAACTTCTCACTATACCAATTTACATTTAGAGCATTTAGCAGACCCCCTTATCCAATGTGACCTACAGTGAAGGAACATTACATTTTACATTCATAAAACTGATCTGTTGGAGGATTAATGCTGGGATCTGAACTCATGACCTCAGCAGGCTAATGCTTTAGCCAATAAGCTACCACCATCACCACCAACTTCCCCACCACCTTGACCCCCATAATAGCAATAATACAGGCTCACCACACAAAAATGTACTATATCAACAGCTGAATTCAGTACTACAGAGACACACAGCAAAAAACATACACTGACTTTATTAACTGAGCAACCAGTCAAAAGAGAAAACAAATACCAAATCAATAACGTCACATGTTTGCCCAGAAATAAGTCTTACCTTTAGTAGAACATCTTTCTTAACTTTCTGCATGCAAACTCATTAATTCTCAAAAAAAAAAAATTCTAAATCCAAAGGAAAAAAACTTGCGATTGCAGGTAAATCAATCCCATAGCCATCCTAGTGGAAGGGGGGGTTCTTGCTTTCAAAAAGTGGAGCTTTTTGCATTTTTTCCCCTCATTAAGTATTTAATTATGAGATTCAAGTACTGCATTTTGGTGACCTTTTTATGCATTCATTTGTGCTGGATTAGCTTTTGTCTGCTGGTATCTTAACGAGCACGCCTTTTGATGCAGTGAAAATATTTCACACACACACACACACACACACACACACAAATGAGTAAATGGTATTTCTGGCCATTAGACATCTTACGCACATTAAGATTTCTTCAACTGATTTCGTGACCTGAATGAAGAATCCTAGATCATGAAACATCTCCTTCTCCTGACCTTCCCTGAAGGTGTGTGGGTCCTCCTGAACTTTCCTGACGGGGTGAGGGTCCTTCTGACCTTTCCTGAAGGGGTGTGGGTCCTCTTGAACTTTCCTGACGGGGTGTTGGTCCTCCTGAGCTTCCGTGATGGGGTGTGGGTCCTCCTGACCTTCCGTGATGGGGTGTGGGTCCTCCTGACCTTCCGTGATGGGGTGTGGGTCCTCCTGACCTTCCCTGATGGGGTGTGTGTCCTCCTGACCTTCCCTGATGGGGTGTGGGTCCTCCTGAGCTTCCGTGATGGGGTGTGGGTCCTCCTGACCTTCCCTGATGGGGTCTGGGTCCTCCTGAGCTTCCCGGAGCTGTTGTGAATCATCTGTAAATATACAGTATAGGCGTTGGTCAGGGATGTAGCGCGGAGTGCATAGAACTGTTTCATTATCTGAAATAAGCTTGTATATTATTTGACAAATCATAAATTCACATGTCAGAACTACCTGAACCCCCCTGTCTACAGGCATGTACATTATGAATGGTGGCTATGTGCCATAATCTTTTTTTTTAGTTTGTGTTTCGCATAACCGCATAGCTGATGCCTATCCATTTTGAATTTGTCTAATGTGATAGAATGGCACCAGCAGCACTGCCTCGTTGTGTTCTCAACTGGGGAGTATATTTTCCATATTCTCTCTCTACATATTATATATTATATTTATATATTGTATAAATGGTAAATTTTTTATCTGATCACATCTCTTCCAGTAAATTATATATATATATATATATATATATATATTATGATCATTATCTTAATCATTTGGTGCCTCCAGTGTCTGGTGCCCCAGGGCACTTACCCAATCCCAGTGACCCTGCACAAACGTCTATATTAAAGCAGTTAGCTGGTTTAGGTGGTTTATATATTTACAGGTAACATACTTGCGATTCCATGTGATGTCACTGTGTGTAGTTGTTCTTCTGTGTAATCCTGCTGAACTGGACTCTTTGTAGCTAAATAAGAGACGTGTGTAGAATTTTTTCTACCTTGCACTGTTGAGGAATCCATGTGTTCAGCTGTATCCATGTTTAAACAAAACTGGGTCATGAATTCATCTGTGATTAAAAAAAGAAGAAAATTGGTAATAAATTCAGGTTATGTGATTTAATATGAAAATAGGTTAGTGGCTTATGTTTAACTTACCGTTGCCTGCTGTGTAGGAATGAAAGCAGGTGATCACCAGAAGAACCAGCAGAAATGAATGAGTACAGGAGAACATACTGTAGCTGATGGTGGTGGAAAATAACTGAGTAAATTAAAGCAGGGGGTCTGCTGAGTATATAAATGGTAAAGAGTGATAAAACATTTAAAAATAGGTTTCACAGGAAGCCCTCATATGGTTTTTACCCGAAGTAAAGCATGCGCAGTAATGGGGGGGCATGTTTTATTTCACACATAACAATCATGATCAGAGTGCTGGCAGGGGCAAGGGCGAAGCTCTGAGGCCACAGTGAGAGCTTGTGGTATGACAAAAGGAAATGCAGCAGATGGGTCATGAAATCTGGAAATATAAAAAAATTCACAACATTAAAGTCCATAAATGAAGTTATGTGAAATAAAGTGAAATGACACAAGAAAAAAGTATTGAACATGTTAAGAAAAAGTGTCATGTATCAGAGAAGGAACTCTGGACTTCAGTTCCCAGCAGCCACTGCACCTTACTCATCAGTCAAATGACCACCTGCACCTGAATCACTTTCTTGTTAATGAGCACTCATGTATATAGCCACTGTTTGCACTGCTTTCTTTGTCTCACGTTAGTCTTTCTATGCCTTTGTCTCTGTTGCCGTGTTTATGTTCTTTAGTTTCTGTTTTGTCTTGCCACAATGTTTTCATAGTCATAGTGTCTTTTGTATTTTGTTTGCTTATTTATTAAAACCTTAAATTCTGCACCTGGATCTGTCTCAACCCTCAAGTCATGACAGAAAGCAGTTCTCCAAGGTAAGGTAAGGCAAGGAACCAACTGAAATCCATAAGTATTTAGAAAGTAAGTATACGCCCTATCTGTGCAAATTAATAACAGCTGGGTTAGTAAATTGATGGTCTATTAAAAAGGCTTTTTGTAACCACCTTGTGTCACACAAGAAACATCTCATGATGGGTAAATGCAAAGAGCTCTCCCAAGACCTTAACAACCTTATTGATGTGAAACATATTGATGGAATAGGATACAGACGTATTTCAAAACTTCTGAATCCTCCAGTAAGCACTATTGGGGCCGTTATCCACAAGTGGAAGCAACATCACTTCGTCATCAACCGGCCAAGCACAGGAGCTCCTCGCAAGATTTCTGACCAGGGAGTCAGAAGAATAGTCAGAAGAGTAGCCCAAGAGCCAAGGACCACTCAGAAAGAGCTCCAGAAACACTTGGAAGCAGCAGGTACCATCGTCACAGAGAAAACAATAGGCAATGCACTCCACTGTTCACGCTCACCTGCAAGACTCCATAATTAAAGAAAAGGCATGTTGAAGCTTGTTTAAAGTTTGCTACAACTCATTTGGACAGGCCTATGAAATACTGGGAGAGTGTAGTCTGGTCAGACGAGAGCAAAATTTAACTTTTTGGTTGTCATACTACACACCATGTTTGGAGAATAAAATAGCGGTGCACATCACCCTAAAAACACTACACCAACAGTGAAGTTTGGAGATAGAAGCATCATGGTGTGGGGCTGTTTTTCATCACATAGTACTGGCAGACTTCATATAACTGAAGGAACGATGAATGGAGCCCTTTACCAGGAGATTCTTGAGAAGAATCTGCTGCCATCCACCAGGATGATGAAGATGAGACGTGGGTGGACTTCCAGCAGGACAACGATCCAAAGCATACAGCAAAGGAAACTCTCAATTGGTTTCAGAGAAAAAAAATCAAGGTGTTAGAATGGCCCAGTCAATCATCTGACTTGAATCCAATTGAGCAAGATTTAAAGACAATATGTTTAGAAGAATGGGCCAAAATCACACCTGATGTCATGTAACGGAATGTTGTGGAGGTCAGAATGGATGCAATTGCAGATAAGAGCTTTATTGGAGTAGAGATAGACATACAAATCCAAAACGTGAGACAGTAGCATGGTCAAAAACATGCAATGGGTTGGGCGATCGGCAAATGGGCATAAACTAGGCACGGCAAACCACAAAATGAGAAACGAGATGCAAGCTCAAAACCCACGAACCACGGCTTGGCACTTCGCTCCGTACATAGATACACAAAGGCTTTAAATAACGAATGTAATCGGGGTGAAACACAAAACAGCTAAGAACAATGATTGCACATAAGGGAAACAACCAATGACGATACAAGGGCGGAGACAGAACAAAAATCACAACAAAACACACGTGTCAAAAGTAAAGAAAGTCAGTGTCACTGACAAACCCGGAAGCGTGCAGCATGCTCCAGCGTTGTGCGAGAGGAAATCGTGACACCTGAATACTGTGGCACATTAATTTCTTCATACAGGAAGCGTCTTGAAGCTGTCATTACAAACAAAGGCTTCTCCACTAAGTATTAAATACATTTCAGTTAGTGTGTTCAATACTTTTTTTCCCGTGTCATTCCTCTTTATTACACAACGTCATTCATGGACTTTAATGTTGTGAATTCTTTATATTTCCGGATTTCTTGAGTTAATACTGATGTCTGGTGAAAATTTCATGTGAGTAACCTCATTGGAAATATATTTACTGAAATTTTTTTTGACGTGTTCAATACTTATTTCCCCCACTGTATGTATGAATAAATAAATGAATGAATAAATAAATGTGGGGAAAATACAATAATACATAAATAAGGAAATAAAAGAGTAAATGCTCATTTCCTTTTGCTTTTTTACATTTCTTTGTAGATTCATTTATTTATTTAGTTATTATTTTGGCAGGGTTGGGATTCCACCACAGGGACAGAATTCCCATAGTGTTAGCCATAGGGGCAGTGGTGGCTTAGTGGTTAAGGCTCTGGGTTACTGATCGGGGGTTCAAGCCCCAGCCATGCTGCCACTGTTGGGCAAGCCGCTTAACCCTCTCTGTTCCAGCTGTATCATGGCTGACCCTGCACTCTGACCCCAACTTCCTGATATGCTGGGGTATGGGAAGAAAAGAATTTCACTGTGCTAATAGTATAGTATATGTGATCAATAAAGACTCATTATACTAATGCTAACCCTAACTATTAGCTAGTAGACTGTAGTACAAACTGTGGTTATTGCAAACCTTTCCTGCCGTCTTTTTAGTTTCACCCATGTCCCTCCACATTGTGATTTCTTCACGGGCTTGTGAAAGGCACGATCTGTCAGATTTAAAAATAATGAAGCTTGCCTTCAAACCCAACAGTGCATCACACCTCACCCATCCCCACCGCATGGTTCTATAATAGTTTTGGATGGAGCTATAACCCCATCTAAAATGTACAATGGGTTTCTTTTGGGTAACGAAAGAAAAAACAGTGACTCTGTAATGCTGTGGGAGGAATATAGTTTTGATCACATGGTGTAGCTCCACTTGCCCCCTTAAAGGCAAGCATTACTGCAAATCAGTACAAAGTTGATCCTATGATGGGTGTGGCCACTTCCAGGATGACTCCACCCCAAACACATGGCATGAGGGCTCCACATTTTGTAAAAGAAATTTCTTTATGACAGAGAGAAGAATTAAAGCGTATGGATCTGAGCGACTTTGACAAGGGAGAAACTGTGATGGCTAGACGACTGGGTCAGGTTTTGTTTTATTTTATCAAATTGATCTGAGTAAATAGCATCATTAAGTCTACAATCAACAAATGGCAACAGAATCACACAATAAACTGATGGACACAATTCATTATTTTAATCAAACAAGAATTGATAATACTAATACTTCTTACAATTTATTATTTACATGGTTACTCTGGATGGTCTTTCTGTTCCATCACGTACAGCAGTTAAAGACCTTGGAGTGATTATTGACTCCAGCCTATCATTTGATGCTCATGTAGATAATATTACTAGGATAGCTTTCTTTCATCTCAGAAATATTTCTAAAATAAGAAACATATTGTCACTACATGATGCGGAAATACTAGTTCATGCATTCGTCACCTCTAGATTAGATTACTGTAATGCCTTACTGTCTGGATGTTCCAGTAGGAATATAAATAAGCTCCAGTTAGTCCAGAATGCAGCTGCTAGAGTCCTAACTAGAACTAGAAGATACGACCATATCACACCGATATTATCAATACTGCATTGGCTCCCAGTAAAATCTTGCATTAACTATAAAATACTTTTATTAACCTATAAAGCACTAAATGGTCTCGCGCCACAATATCTAAGCGATCTTTTGGTTTTATATGATCCGCCACGCCTACTTAGATCAAAAGATGCAGGCTATTTGACGGTACCTCGAATAGTGAAGGCTACAGCAGGGGGAAGAGCTTTCTCTTCTAGAGCCCCACAGTTATGGAACAGTCTTCCAATTAGTGTTCGGGACTCAGACACAGTCTCAGTGTTTAAGTCTAGGCTTCAAACGTATTTGTTTACTCAAGCCTACCCTGACTAGATTCTGTTCTACTACTTCGCAGTCATAATAAGCTTTTTTCTCCCTCTCTCCTTTCGCCGAGCCCCACACGAATTTATGGAGATACTAGAGATCCAGATCCTTTCTGCCTCTGGATGGAGCTCAAATCTTCTCTAATTCCAGACTGCTGGGACTGCGGCTGCTCCTAAGGCCATACAGACTTCAGATAAATCCATAATGAACTTTTTCACACTAACTGTTGTTACCCAGATGAGGATGGGTTCCCTTCTGAGTCGGGTTCCTCTCAAGGTTTCTTCCTCTTAAAACATCTTGGGGAGTTTTTCCTTGCCACCGTCGCCACTCAGTGGCTTGCTCAGTTGGGATAAATTCACACCTTTAATATCTGTATACCATGTTGATATTTCTGTAAAGCTGCTTTGAGACAATGTCTATTGTAAAAAGCGCTATACAAAAAAAATTGAATTGAATTAGAATTGTGTTTAGATTTTTTTTATATTAAAGTAAGTGAAAGAAGTAAATCAGAATAAATAAACCTGATAGTTTAACTTAATGAATTGCAAATCCAATGAGAACGTGATTAGCATTTATAAAGAGTATGAAAAGTGCAGGCCTGAACATCCGGGGAAAATGACATGCCATGATGAAAAACAAAACCACCCTCAGTGCTAAATCTGCTGTTTGTGTTCAACAGGAGCTGAAAATGATTTGGAGAGAAGGAGATAAGTGTCAGCATGCACACGGAGTCAGTATTCTATATCGAATCTGAAGGTGACAAGTTTTTCACTCTACTAGCTTTGTGTTGATCACTGACAAGCTAGAGGTTTCCTTAATTTTAATTTTATTTTATTTGCATTGCTGTTTTAAAAATACACATTGTCACAAACAGCTTTACAGAAATCCAGATGTAGGTTCACATCTCTAATGAGCAAGCCAGAGGTGAAACTATTTTCAGGTGAAAGTAGGTAATGTATGCTCGAAATGTATGTAATTTTTATAATGTTATTATATTATAGTTATAATGACTTATTAGTAATGCAGATTTATTTATAGGTTTAATAAGTGAATTATTTTACATTGTTGTTGATAGTTGTGTTGTGCTGCCTTATAAATACTTATTAGTGAGTGATAATACAATTACTAACCTTTTATAAATGCATCATTGGTGGCTTTAAGTAAAGTGAAAGCATAGAATGCAGTTTCCATAATGCCAATGTTAAGAAATCGTGAAGATGTGTTTATTATGTGTTATAGATGCCTTTAAAATAGTTTATTTGTAAATGTACCTACTAAATAATAATGGGTTTTAATAAAGTAATGAAAAAACAGACATCACTAATGCAAACAGTTGCAAATATTTCTTTTAATGTTACATACTAGCAAAACATTGTAACATTAATTTTTGAAGTATAATGTCAAATACATTTCCATACATATGGCTGACGAGCTCAAGCCTTTAACAAGTCAAACTTTTTAGTCAAACTAATAATTTACAAACAAATTCCTGACATGAAGAAATGCCTGAGATGAACAAGTTCATTAAGAACAAGTGTCTGACACACTGTCTCAGAAGGTGCTGCTACTGGTAAAAGTTCTCCATCAGTTTTCATCTGGGAGATTGTCTCTTTGATGGCACTGCTGATTGCAGCAGGACATCTGTCAGTAAATGAGGAGAGCTTCTCCAAACACAGGATGAGTTTGTGTGCTAAAGCCTAGTGTGACCATCCCATGACTCTGGCGAGAAATTTTTTTTGAAGGAAGAATTAATTCTTTATATGTGTAGATTTCTTGAGTTAATATTGATGTCTGGTGAAAATGTCATGTGAATAACCTCATTGGAAATATATTTACTGAGAAAAATGTTTACACGTCCAATACTTATTTCCCCCACTGAACTATGGTGTCGGTGTGACTTCTTCCTGGTACCAGACGAGAGGAAATCAGCCAGAGCAGGGTTCAAATTTTGGTTCTGACTGCTATCGGACAAAGAACTTAACAAGTATACATAACAGTTTTTATTTGTATAAACCATGGAAAGTGTTTAAATAATAAGATTATTTACTGTCACGTTTGCAAGGATAATACAAGTGTAGTTGAGAGCTAATTTATTATGAGGCAGGCAGACAAAATCCAAAACAATCAGAAAGAAAGTAGTCAGAGGACCGGTGTGGGTCAAGCGATCTACAAACAACACGAACTAGGCAAGTCAAGAATCAATAAACGTGAGACGTAAACAGGATCACAAACCATGAAATCAGTGAACGTGGAATGGAGGCTTGGTATGGCTCTGGACATAGCCACAGAAACGCAATACATCGGAATGAACAAAGACACACGAGGGGTTAAAACATAAAAAAGCTGAGATACATAAGGAGACAATAACATGACAGGGGCGGAGACATGACATAAATCATAACAAACACACGTGTAACGGTAAACAGAGACAATGTCAAAACCTGGAAGCGCACGCTGTCGCGCATCGGGCTGCTGAGTGGCGGTGAGGAAATCTCTAACAGTTACGTATAGTTTTGAGTGACTCGTTTCAATCTGAGTTTGTGCATATGATAAAGTTCTTGTATCTCAAATTTTATGCCTCATTTTCCTTTATACATCAGCACTTATACATCAAATGATCCTCTTACACCGAATCCCCAACACCTCACTATACCTTATTCCTCAATATCAGTTACACCTCATTATCCCTTAAACTTCATTATCTCTTACACCTCATTATCCCTTACACCTCGCGATTCCTTACTGCTCATTAGCCTTTATACTTTATTATAACTAATACCACAGCATCCCTTACACCCTTATACCTCATTATCACTGACACTCCATTATCACTTTTACCTCAGTATACCTTATACCTCAATATCCCTTATGCATCATTTCCCCTAATGTTATTTCCACACTCTGTAAGTTCGACTTCCTTCTATATTTTCTCTCTGTACGATACTGATTTCATTGCATTAATACACCTTCCACCATGTCAAGTGCCTGACGAGAGGCCGAGAGTAATTATTATTATTATTATTGTTGTTGTTGTTATTATTATTATTATTATTATTATTATTATTATTATGTGAACCATGTTTGTTTAAACATTGTATTTAGAAAACAACGGCAATAATGAGTAATAAATGTCTCCTTTATTTGTGCAGAAGATAAAATAAATGGCTGCGTGCAGCTACAGGCGTATGTTTAACTAAAAGTTTTGTCCTGTTACATATGACATCATATTGCTTTAAGTAATATGTAGGTGAAATTAAGCATTCTGCAAAGTAAAGCTAATACATGGAGAGATGTTTTAATTTGTCGCCGGAGTCTTGGCCAAGTTTTTATTAGCGATGATCTGCTTCACCCAGTCCTCCTCAGGATCCGCACATATACGATAAGCCTTTTTTGTGGTTAAACTGCAGAGGAAAGAAGATATGGGTCAGTGTAGAACTGTGATCATCTCAAATCAAATATTCATTAATCCTCCAAGAGAAGTGTAAAATTAATTTAAAAAAAGAAGAAGAAAAACATACATGACTCCGGGAATCGTACAGTCGGATCTGGTTTCTTCATAAGAGACAACGTTCGCTGCAGGTAATGGTCTCTTGTGAAACTCGAAACAGCATAATGATGCCCCGCATGCAGCCGTGTTCAAACATTTCACTATTTATCAATTTATTTCAGAGTAAAGGCAGAAGTTAAATAAAAGTATGATGGTAAATATAAATCAGACAGCCAGTCATGCTTTACAGTGGAAGTGACAATGTTCAGTCACTTTCACACACTAACACTAGAAAAAATGATTTACAACTGAAGTACATAAAACAGTATATAATTTATGCGTGCTTATTTAATTGGCTCTTTTAAAAAAAGCATAGAAATAATGAATATTAAACTGCTCTTTAACTTACACAAAAATCAGGAATACAGCATTCATAAGAGCATCTGACAAATGCCATGAATGCATTGTGTGCAAATATGTAAGGTAAATCAGTATAGTTTGCGAAATTACTTAATTATTTACTTGTTTATTTGCATTAACTATGCTGGTATGAAACCCTTAAATCAGTTATATAATTAGTTGAATGGAGTTGACCTGTGAGCAATTAAATTAAATGTCTTATAATATCGCAAAAGCAATTAGGCCTATTCACCCAGGCGAACAGTAGCTGGTAAGTGTTTCTTTCTTGATTTTTAGTTGAAACTAGTTTTACCACTGGCTGTCAGATAGAAGCTGTAACTGCGCTTCCTTGTTGCTACGAGCTGTTTACACGTTGCTAGATTAGAGCTAATTCAGATATTCATATTCCATTTCAGTCTGGAGTCGCTCGTTCACGCGATTACACTTTGTTTTGCTAATTAAAGAGTTGTGCTCTTTAATTGAGAACTGGTTCCTGATTGATGTAGCCTTTTATGGAATTCAGCCACAAGTACGTCACTAACACAGGGGAAAATATCTAGCAGCATTGAGTCAAAGCAGCTGAACTATAACACACAGGATTTATAATCATCAGGTCCAGTCACTTTGACTCAGTAGCCTACAAAATATGAGCTGGATGACTGAAAACCGTCATGAACCACAAACAGTTAATAATATATCTTACGCTTTACGGCTGTTGTGAAGTCCTGGAGGCAGACGAGAACCAGCAGGAGACCGCGGAAGAACATGACTGATCTGTTGTAGAACAAACAACAGAAATATAAAATCAACTCAGAACTTCCAACTACATCCACATTTCCAATGTACCAAATTACACCATGACACTGATGACATGTAAATGCAGTCAATTTAAAGTTAATATTTCTGAAGATTATATAAACATACAAATAACACACACAGTGATCAGCCTGAACATTAAAACCACTGACAGGTGAAGTTAATAACATTGATTATACTGTTACAGTGGCTCCTGTTAAGGTGTGGGATATATTTATTAGGCAGAACGTGAACAGTCAGTTCTCGAAGTTGACATGTTGGAAGCAGGAAAAATGGGCAAGTGTAAGGATCTGAGTGACTTTAACAAGGACCCGATTGTGATGTCTAGACGACTGGGTCAGAGTGTCTCCAAAACAGCAGGTGTTGTGGGGTGTTCCCATTGTGTAGTGGTTAGTACCTACAAAAAGTGGTCCAAGGAAGGAAAACCGGTGGCAGGGTCATGGTCTCCCAAGACTCATTAATGCGCGTGGGGAGTGACGGCTAGACTGTCTGGTCCGATTCCACAGAAGAGCTACTGTAGCACAAACTTCTGAAAAAGTTCATGCTGGATCTCATAGAAAGGAGTCAGAACACACACAGCATCACAGCTTGCTGCGTTTGGAGCTGCGTAGCTGCAGACCGGTCAGAGCGTCCATGCTGACCCCCTGTACACCACCGAAAACTCCTACAATGGGCATCAGAACTGGACCATGGACAGAAGGAAGAAGGAGGCCTGGTCTGATGAATCACGTGGATTTTACATCATGTGGAGGCCGGGTGCGTGTGCGTCGTAGAAGAGATTGCACCAGGATGCACTATGGGAAGAATGCTATCCAGCAGAGGCAGTTTATGCTCTGGGCAATGTTCTGCTGGGAAACCTTGGGTACTGGCATTCATGTGGATGTTACTTTGGCATGTACCACCTACCTAAATACTGCTGCTCACCGAGTACACCCCTTAATGGTGACGGTATTCCCTAATGACGGTGGCCTCCTTCAGCAGGATAATGCTCCCTGACACACTGCAAAAACTGTTCAGGAACAGTTTGAAGAACATGACAAAGAGTTCAAGGTGTTGAATCGGCCTCCAAATTGTCCAGATCTCAATCCCATCAAGCGTATGTGGGATGTTCTGGACAAACAAGTCCGATCCTCGGAGGCCCCACCTCACAATTTACAGGACTTAAAGGATCTGCTGCTAACGTATTGGTGCCAGAAACCACAGCACACCTTCAGAGGTCTTGTGGAGTCCATGCCTTGAAGACTCAGAGCTGTTTTGGGAGCACAAGGAGAGGAGGACCTACACAATATTAGGCAGAGGGCTTTAATATTATGGCTGGTCAGAGTATGTATTTATATATTTTACTTACGGTTTATATGGGGTGCAGTAGTAGAAACGAGTTGCTCTGTAGTAGACTCTGGTTGAAAGAATTAAAGATTATATTACACTTCATATTTAATTTTACTCTTGTCTTTAATTTATTTATTCATTTTCATATGATTCATTTACATGTGATTCATTTTCATGTGATTCATTTACATATGATTCATGTACATGTGATTAATTTACTAATTTGCATCTCTTTAAATCCAGTTTTAGACTTTTACAAAGTCTAAGTTTTAGACTATTACAAAGGTCTTTCCAGATTATTACTTGCTACACTGTATGAGATAACCCCAGTAAAATTGCCTGAATTCTATAATATAATATAACTTGTTCACCATGTTAGGTTTAAATCCTCTAAAAACAGATTCGCAATTAAATATTACTCTGTTCCAATTCACATCCTTCAAAGCATTGGCATGTTCTGCTTACTCTCACAATCCCCCAAACACACACACACCCAAAGTCTCCATAAACAAATGAGACAGCAGTGTATCCTACAAAAACCGAACGTTGTCCACAATGTGAAAACAACTCGGAGAGTAAGCTGAACTAACCAAAGAAATTACCAAGACTGATAAACAGTCTGCACACAATAATAAATATAATGTCCTTACCTTTTAAAGACTTGTAACAAATAATATAACAGTGTAGCACGTAAAGCCGAGGAGATAAACACTAATAAAATTAAATAAACAGAAACTCTAACCCGGTCAGAGCCTCAAAACAGAGAAGCACATTAATACAGAAGTAAATTTTAAGAGGAGTGAGTCTACAAAATCTAGGTGGAGTAATGCAGCGACAATATCTTCAATAAGAGTCCGAATTCTGTAGAGCTGGAAGGCCGAGTGCAAAAAATAAAAATAAAAGAAGTGCGAAAAAGACTCCGCTGTGTAGGTGATGCAGTTCACCCCGATATCAAGAGTTTAACATAGTCTCCTGCTTCCTCTGCTGAAGTAAAGTCCTTCTGAACACCGTTATATGTAATGTGAAGCCGAGCTGGGTGAAGTATTCCATAGAGAGCGCCCTCAATACCACGAAGTTGACGCCGAACCTATAGTGGAATCTGCACACAATAACTCGTGGTCGTTCACCAGGCTTGGGCTTCGGCTGAAGGGTCCAGTGGGACCGGTCCAAAACCGGTTCCTTCTCCAGACCAAACGCCTCTTTTAACAAGGCCGCTACAGCAGCAGTTGTATGGGTGTCAGGGCCCTCTGGAATTCCCACTATCCTAACGTTACTGCGCCGTGACCTCGACTCCAAATCCTCACATTTATTCTCTAATTGAGTCACGGTCGCAGTGAGAGACTCGATAGTAGTCTTCATATGAACTATGTCATCGGTGCAACCGGAGAGCACGTGATGCATTTACCCAACGGTACCTTTCAGTGTTGATATGGTAGCCTCGGTAGAAACTTTATCACCAGCCTGCTGTGTTTTCACGGCCTGCAGGTCAAGCTGGATAGTAAACAGCGCATCCCCGAGAGTCTCCTGGAGCTTCTGGAGCTCCTTTTTAAAAATATCGGCGATGTCCTTCCTCAGTGAAGCCAGCAGCTCAAGCCTGAGTGCGGCGAAGTCAGGGTCACCGCTCGGCGACGCGGATTCAGGGGGAGAAGGGGACTCGCTCACGGCGCGCACACTTGGCCTCAGTCGTGTCTGAATACCACGGGTTTTCGTGTTCTTTCCAGACATTTTAACGTACCACAAAGTTAAAATTGCAAACAAGGAAACGGAGTAGAATAAGTCAAAATCTACTGTATGACCGAAAAGCACAAATTAATTACAATTTTAATCGAAATCAACAGGAGCCTCCAACTTCGCGGCCTACTCCATCGAATTCCGAATTCCCTCTCCACATTTAATTTTACTCTTATACCAACACAGTAAAACTGCAACTGCAGACAATACTACTAACACTAGATTGTGCATCTACAGATACTACTATATTATACTGACAATATCCCAATATGGCTATTGCTTTAACAGAAAAATACTTAAAATACACATAAATAACAGGAATATCATGAGTGTGATCAGAGTTAAAAGAATAATTAACACTCATATTTACATTAGTGCACCAGCACTCCCATTTGGCCCGTGTGTGTTACTGCTGTTTAAAATGCATTAACTTTAACTTAAAAAATCTTTAAATAATGTAAAAGGCATTTAAAAAACACAAGGTTATCATGAGAGCTCACAGAGGTGTAAGGCACCACCTTATTATTTATTTTTTAATTTTATTTTGGTACACAGTATTAGGCAGAGGGTTTTAATATTATGGCTGATTGGTATATTTTTCAGCAGTAATGCTTTACCTCTCTGATTTAATTCCTCTGAATTGAATAATTATATTGGAAATAATTAGCAATCAATTACTGAGTAATAAAACCATACACAAATATGGATGCTTTTCATAATGCGTGCATGAAAGAATGTTCACAACACTCCTGTTATTTTCTCTATTAAAATATATGATAAATAAGGACAGATAGTGAAACTACATTAAACTGAGATACTACTGAGTATTTACTGATTTATTTGTGTTTATAACATAAATGTTTAGTAGACATACAGTGTATTTAGTGATTTGTTAAAAGGAGCATTTCTATCTAATCTATAATGTGTGTGTGTGTGTGTGTGTGTGTGTGTGTGTGTGTTTACCCTGGACTAATATTTCGACACACTTCCTGTACTGCTAAACCAAAGCTGTTTACCAGAAATAACGGAAGTTTAAGGACACTGTTAAAATCAATAAATGTTACAAATCCAGGAGAAAATAATACAAATTGAAATCTACAGCCTTTCCACAGGAAGAGGAAAAGTGTTGAGATGAGACAGACATGAGAGAAAGTGGAGAAAATCTTACCAAATCTCTTCTTATAGACTTCAATCTGTAATTTTCCAACACTGGTGCAGTTCTGTAAGAAGTAGTTTCGGTAACTTGAGGGTGTTATTCGGACAGTTGTATGTATCCATCCGCCATCAGAGTCACGTGACTACTCTGATCACGATGAACCCGAGATTCTTCACTCTGATAAAGTAGTCCTGAACCTGGAGTGTTGATTTATACAGAATTAAATCTTCATTTACAAACACAGCTGGATGAAGAATCCATCAAAGCATTCCATAAACAAACAAACAAACAAACAAATAAACAAACATTATTGATAAAATCCATCTGGATTGATTTAACTGGAGGATCATGGATGTTTCAGTTTTAACATTTTTGGTGTTTTTGTTAGTGGCAGTGTTTTAATTTTTCTAGTAATTTGTCTGATTTGACGTCTTCTTCTTCTTCGTCTTCTTCTTCTTCTTCCTCATCATCATCATCATCATCTTCTTCTTCTTCTACTTCGTCTTCTTCTTCTTCTTTATCTTCTTCTTTTTCTTCTTCTTCTTCTTCTTCTTCTTCTTATTATTATTATTATTAGAAACAGGAATCCCAAATGAGCCAATAAATGATTCCCACAAACAGGGGGAAGTTTAGCTTTAATAACCTCGATAAAACGAAGCATACATAACACCTTAAACTGATGAGCACTGTTCTAAACGAGGGTCAGATACAATCCTGAAGACATGCTTTCCTACTGGTTAAAAAGCTGATTATTCCTATTTATGCGTCAAACAAATCTGATGAAATCTGTATTAAGTATCAAATAATGTAAATATTTAAATATATATATATATATATATATATATATATATATATATATATATATATATATATATATATATATGTATATATATATATATATATATATATATATGTGTGTGTGTGTGTGTGTGTGTGTGTGTGTGTGTGTGTGTGTGTGTGTTTTAATAGCAGTCTTGGAATTGTCGATCTATAAGAACACACTTTGCCTTGTATAATTCATAAAGCACATTCCATGAAAATGTAGAAACTTCCATTATACTAGCACAGCAGCCAACTGACATACTCACCAGCAGATGGCAGCAGAACTACGAATATAAAAAACTATAAATGTAATAATATATAATATATTATATATAAATTATAATATAATCATTTCAATAAATCAGTTCAACAAATGCAGTAATATCTAGCGTAGTAGTTTGTCATTGGCTTTAAGAAAACAACCAAAAATAAATTAAAGTTATTGTGTATAGAGTATAACTTAAAATCAGAGGAAGCACTGAACCTCTTCTGTGTTTAATACCACTTTATAACCACAGACTTTTCACTAATCATGTGCAAAACTTTTTTACTTAGAAAAATATCAATATATGAGACACTATCTATTGTTCTTTCTCTGAGAGGAATCAGATAAGTATAACTGTCATTTTGTTATCATTTGTTTGACTTCCTATCATCAAGGTCTTTTTTCCCATTATAGTCTTAGCTTTAAACTACAGTATCCAGGTGAAGTTATCCACTGTATAATGATAGAAAAGTAATAAACACTTACTAATTCAGGAAAGTTTGTATGAAACTAAAATAAAGGGTTTTTTTGGCCACTGGAACTTTGCATTATGTAGGTGTAGTGGATGGGACACTCGCCCCTATACAAACTTCTATGTTCTTTGAATGTGCAGGTGTGACCATCAAGGACTCTTTATAGACACTGATCCTCATTTATCAACATTTTAATGAAGTTGCATGTTAATGATTGTGTAAGCCAAACCCAAGTAAAAATCTTTATAGAAGTTTTGTAAATGCTGATTTTCTTCATACTCACATGCAATCATTGATGAATGCCAATCACCCATTGCTCACAGAGCTATAAATGATGGGTAAATGGCAAAAAAAAGAAAGAAACTTTCTCAGAAGTAGAAGTGAAAGTTAAAACAGAAAAGAGAAATATATGGGCAACGTTGGAGATTGTTGTGTGTGAAAGTCCCAGGAGATCAGCAGTTTCTGAATACTCTTCTGGCACAAACAACCATGCTATGGTTAAAGTCACAGAGATCAGACTTTTCCCCATTCTGATGTCTGATGTGAGCATTACCTGAAGCTCTTGACCTGTATCTGCATGATTGTATGCATTGTGCTGCTGACACATGATTGGCTGATTGGATAAGTGCATAAATGAGCAGCTGTACATCATGTGCAAATGTTTCTATTAATGTGAACGGTAAGTGTACATTGTTTCCGTCTCTGTGGTGTTATTTTAATCATTTTTTTGATTGGCGAAGTTATATTTGTGGCAAGATCGGTTGATGGTAGATTGTGCTTTAAATAATTCAAAAACAAATTCGTTCCACCACTGCTTCGACTACTTTCTGGCACAGTTAACCAATTCATCAAATCTCACAGGGATTATATTTGGTATATATCCTCATCCACTTTTGGAATTAATTCCTGGCTCGACCACTGATTGAACAGAATATACTGCCGGGGAATTATGAGAAGAGATTTGGCAACCCCCAAACTCCAGTGCAGCAGGTGGCGATAAAACACCTTTCAGTTGTCAAACACCTTAAGTAGAAGAAGAAGCAGAAGACGAGATGATCATCTCTACATGAAAATATCTTTGCATTTCTATGTTCTGTACAAGATTTTCTTCCATGAGGTTTACAGCAACAGTTAAATCTGAAGGTGTTTAAGAAATGCTGGTTACTGTGGCTGTACTTGGAGAGGGTAACTATGTTCTAACTAGATGCACCAAGAGGTAAGTTAAAGTGAAACTGGTGCCAGATGCATCAAATTCCTTCTGTACAAAGGTCAAACTAAAACTGGCTGAATTGTGACGTTACTTTATATTTCATAACCGTTAATGATTTGTTTATAGGTATAGTAAATAAGACAATTCAAAGTGGCTGTGTTTAGTTTCATGCTGGTGCTTTTTACCACTTTCGACATGTCAAGATGTTCATGGTGTTGGATTTTATTCCTAATTAAGTGTTGGCCAGTTCCCCCACTCAGGTCTCCCCTATCATATTACATCTAGCACCTGTTTACTGAAGAAAAGATGTACTAAAGACAGAATTCCTTACCTGTTTAATGTAGTGTTCAATTAGGTTGTATTGTGTGTTCAGTGCAGGCATCAGGACTGCATGAGTTATTGTAGTCCAGATATGATGATGTCTGATAAATATAGTAAACTATACTACATAAACTATAGGTGATAAACTGCTTGAGTAAGGATCTGTCCAAAACCCAGAAAACATGATTGGTTTTTGGTAATAATGTTGATAACAAATGGGAATAAACGGAAGTGGTGACGAGCTCTCTTGGTTCATATGCTTTGATAGGACCTGTTTGATGGTAGCTTCTGAAACACGCAGTTATCCAGATGCATGGGGTCAGTAAATATTTTCTGGCTCTGTGTCCTTGCTCTGGATGTGATGAACAGTTCAGTGATGGCACTGAGTGGGCACCCCATGATCTTCTCAGCAGTACAGATGGTATTTAATAGTTTCTTGGACTGGTACACAAAGAGGAGAAGAACCACACAGTGATGGAGGATGTCAGAATGCTCTCAGTGATCGTTCTATAATTCTGAACCATTATTTGGTTGAGATACATTTTGTTTCCTCAACTATCTTAGAAAGTACATCTTCAGGAAAGTAGTAGTAGTAATAATAATAATAATAATAATAATAATAATAATAATAATAATAATTATTATTATTATTATTATTATTATTATTATTATTAATATTATAATTAAAGGGGTCATATCATGATTTTTAAACATTTTTAAACGTTCCTTATTTTGTTTATTGGGTGTAATAGAATAGGTTAACATGCTTTAATGTCCAAAAAACACATTATTTGTCACATACTGTACATTATTGCATTACCTCTATTCCCAGGCTGCATGAAACGCTCCGATTTCTCCAAAGCAGTTGTGTTGTGATTGGCCAAAAACCTCAAGTGTGCGTCATAAATGTGACGCCCCCCCCCCCCCCCCCCCCCCGGGTAGCTTCAGCCTCCAAGGCTTCTACAGCAATTCTAAGCTCCTAAGCAACATGTCGTTGCCTTTACCATATACGAGGTCCAAAATTGGTCGTATATGCATTTTTGTCACATATTTTGGTCGCATATGCTCTTGAAATTTAGTCTGTGTGACCTCAAAATATATTTGGGAGTATTTGTGTGAATGCAAATAATTGTTGTGGTGCAACATGTTTTCATGTCTTTACAAAACATGCACTAATTATTGCTCAGTATGTGCCTGCTGTGAGTGTTGAGTTTTTGTCACACGTGAATTGTAAACCTGCTTTTCCCCATTATGTAAATGTTATATTATGATCAAGTTAACAAAACTCCTCAACACTCACAATAGCTGTTGTATATTTTTTGGTTTGCTTTTCAAGGAAATTAACAATGGAACCTGAGAACCTTTCTGCAAAGTGTGCTGCAGTTTATGCATGTGAAACGCTGCTGGTGTGAAAGCAAACGCGGCACTCGCGCCTCAAACTGCGCACTGCTTTCTGCTTCTGCCCTGTTCCTGCGCCGCGTGCGGTGCGTTCACGGCATTGCGTTCACTGTGGGACAGAGGTTGCAGGTAATACTGCGTTCACCACTGAATCCACACATTTTAAGCGCAAGTGGTGGTGTTTTTAAATAAAATAAATCTGTTAATATATACATAAATTGCAGCTATGGTAGTTTCAGGAGTAGCCTTCGTGTATAGCCTGCATTTTTCTCTCCCAGATTCAGGAAGCTGTCCTCCATAAAATGCGTTGTGCACAAGCAAACATTTGGGTTGTACTGCTCAGGATCAGCGTTATAAATAAACAGTAACCACTGATTCCTAACTTTGTCCGTTTTCGGAAGGCTAAACAAAGGGGTTTTGCTTTCACAATGAAACACGCAGCATCTCCACGACATGGCGTCTGAATTCACTGAAGCTTCGCCTTCTTTCTTCGTGCCTGCCTTTGGGCAAGATTATGCTAATAGTGCATGGTGCGATGTAGACGTGTTGTGGAAGTAATATCTGGACTTTGAACGACCTGTTTTTGGCAGGTCTGGAGCAGTGTTCTCTTTTAGAATAAAACCCTATGGGGGAGACTATGAGCATTGTGACTTTGCAGATCTTATACATGCACAAACAGACACCTTATACACCCAAACAAAAGGAAAACATTAAAAATCATGATATGACTCCTTTAAAGCTGCAAGAAGCATATTCGGGGGCCAAGCACCCAGACAGTTGTTGCCAATCACAGGAAAGGAGAGCCATAACTTTAGGCAAAGGGATTCAAGCATGACTTGTAGTTTCACTCATGAGGTGTATTGTTTGACCATGGACAGTGGTGGAATTCTTTGACTATAGGAGGAACGGTCTAGAGGAACAAGTGGGCAGCAGGGTGTCCTGGGTGAACTGTTAATGTTTTTCTCCTTGCAATTTAAAAACATCTAAGGTATTTGTTTTTTCTCATCAGTTTAGACATTTCCCCCCACTTTGTGCAAGTTTAAATGGGTCTCAATATGATGTGAATATCACATGTCCAGGTTGGTCTGAAAATAATGCACGCCAAAATTGTGTTGATGTTGATTGGACATAATTTGTAGTGGAAAAACAGTTTTTGACAAAATCCAAGATGTTTTTTTTTTTTTTTTGCATTTGCTAGCATGATACAGGAAAACAGTTTTGAATATTAAAATTCCTTTTTTAAGTTTTATTTAGACAGATCTCAAGATGATGTGAGCCAATTTTGGTGAAGATTGGACAAAATTTGGAGGAGTAGCAAAAATGGAAGTTATATGTAAGCATTTTAGCATGCTTTTGTAACTTTTGACCCATAGGTGGCACTGTCACTAAATTTGTTGCATAACCTCTGGTCATGGTCCTGAAGTTACCTACTAAGTTGTATGTCAGTGCACAAAGTCATTGCTGAGATACAGCCTCACATCCGGTTTGACAGCTGTGCTATCAGATTTGTTGGCCCATTACAGGCAAACCATAATATTCCAAATTCATTTGATGCCTTTTATGAGGCTTACTCTGATGATGATGCCTGCCAAATTTGGTGATGATTGGACAAAAGTTGTAGGACAAGTAGCATAAAAACTGTTTTGGACAAAATCCAAGATGGCGGAAAATCTAATTAGGTGGAAATAGAGGTCATAGAGGTTGAACTCATCTCAACCCAGGGAATCCAGGTATGCCTGGCTTTTAAATTTTGGACACATGGTTCAAAGATTATGACCATAAACATACTTCAAAATTAGGCCCAAATTTGACCCGATGTTGGCACTAGAGCATTGGCAGCACTTTGCCCAAATTTGTCAGAATGTTCCTTAGAGCCTTCCCAGTCAGCGTACCCAATTTCACATCTTTTTACAAGATGGCTCTATGGGCTGTCATAGACACCCTAGCCAGAAGATGAAACAGAATAATAATAAATATAGCTGCAAGCAGCAATTACCAGGCCAAGCACACAAACGGAAAAGAAGTTGATGTGTTGATGTGGGTGTTTTTAAACCATTGACAGAATTACTTATAATGCTATAAAATAGCTTTTTAGCTGTTCCAAAATGGTGCAGGTACTCTTAAGTCATGATGGCGATACTAAGTTTGGTCTGAATACATATAGCCTCACGTCCATTTCAGCGTGCTCGCCATTTAATTCATTTCATTCATCCAAGAACACTTTGGTCTATCATAAAGCTTATAATTGACATTTGTGGCATTTTATGGATACTTTTATACAATTGAGCAGTTGAGGGTTAAGGGACTTGCTCAAGGGCCAAGGAGAGGAAGCTTGGTAGTGTTTATGACCTTCCAATCAGTAGTCCAACATCTTAACCACTTATCTACAACTGCCCAGAATTTAATAAACTTACATTTTTAAGATTGAAATTTTTTGATTCCACTGGCAAGGACCCTAAGGTTATGGTCCCGATGACCCATACCAAGTTTCTTGCTGTGTCACGGGTAAACGGTTTGCTATATCAAAATTCCATTCAAACGTAAAAGCTACTATAGCACTAGGTGGCACTGGAGTGAAACTTCTTGGGTACATTCAGGGAATGGTCCCAATACACATAAGTTTGCTTTATGTTGCCTTAAGTTATGCTTTGCAGAGATATGACTTCGGAAACTATATTTTTCTTTTATGGACACATTGTGGGAGAACGGTTTTCAATATCAAAAATCCATCTGATAAATTTTATGCAGACAGGTCTTGGATATTTGGATATGATCCAAATTTGATGATTTTGGGTGTAATTTGTAGGAGGAGTAGCGAAAACATTGATTGGATTCGAGCATTTTCTAAATGTCATTGTAACATTTGACCTCTGGGGGCATTGTATGAAATTTGTTTCATAGCCTCAGGTCATAATCCTGAAGACATGTACCAAGTTTAATGACAATGCGTAAAGTCGTTAATGAGATACAGCATCACTTCCTGATTGCGACTTCATCGCCAGATTTGTTGGCTTCTTACCATCAAGCGGTTTCGAAAATCAAAATTCCATTCAATAAAGTTTGTGTGGATTAATCTGAAGATGTTATGAGCCAGGTTTTGTGAAATTTGGACAAAATTTGTAGGGAGAGTTGTGTAAAACAGGGAGAGTTTGTTTTCAACAAAATCCAAAATGGCAAAAATTTTGGTGACACAGTTAAAAAGTTATGGCCATAAACACACTTTGAAATTTGGCCAAGGTTCGACCTGTGGGTGGCACTACAGCTTTCGGAGCTTGGGGCCCAGATTTGGTGTATTTTGCTGAATGTGTCCTGAAGCTGTGTGCCAAATTTCACAACGTTTTACCACATAGTTCTATGGGCTGCCATAGACACCATAGCGAGAATAATAATAATAATAAGCAAGATCCATAGAAAAACAATAGGTGCTTTGCACCAGTGATGCTCAGCCCCTAATAGCAAAAGGTAGAATAACAAAAGGGTGCCTACACACCTTCAGTACTTGGCCCTCTGATAATAAATCTTTATTTATATACCACATTTCACTAAAAAACTGAAAAGTGCTTTATAAAATTACAGTTTTACAAAATTAAAACTACAAAATTACATAAAACCATTAAAAAATAAATGTCAATAAATATCTATTCAAAAATTAAATGAACACTATGTAAATAGAGAAGGGTAAAGGGAGGGGTGACTCCTTACAGAATGGAATTTAAAACAAAACGAGTCTCAGTCCTCTGAGTCCTTAAACAGGCTGTATCCTTAAATTAGTGCACCCCTTGCCCTGTCTTCAAGCTGTTGGTGATTAGGAATACCATGTTGTAATCAGATTCCAGGGGAATGAGCTCCACTGTGGAAAAAGTTTCCCAAAATAATGCTGTAGCATAAATTGAAAATTGTCACCTGCAGTAGCAGTGTGGATCTGCGTTTTCTCCCAGTGTTGTACTGAGGCTGGTGACTAAGATCTCAGACAAAAACCACTGAGTTCAGTTTGAGTCAAGTGGCAGTCAATGGTTTGTGGTAGAATATAAACTACAACCAGAATTACTAAGGAAAATAAATAATTTGTGGGATTAAAAAAAAAAAAAAACATTCATGCAGACACTCTTGACCAATCAAATCTGCACCTGCCAAAAGTTTGACCAGTCCCACCCATTCCCACAATTATTTGGTGCTGAACTTGTTTGTATTTCCCAAAATATAAAGTAATCAGTCATTACAGTGCTGTTACCTTGACCAGGATAACCTCTCAATTCTGCCTCCATGAAAGTATAATCCACCCACTGCTCTCCTGATTCATTTGAAAGGTAAACGAAAGCTAAAATGGCTGCCGTAAAAGCAGCAGCAGGCGTGAAATCCAAGATTTGGGTAGACCAGGTAACAAAAGAAAACTTTTTGGTGGCCCAGAACCTTCTGGCAAACTGTTTGGCACCTCAGGAGGGGGAGACATCCCTAACGATAATAATACATAGAAAAATGTAACAGTTCTTTATTCTACTTTAGGATAATGTTGCTTTGTATTTTCATGTTATTGACTTCCATTTTTTTCTCCCTAGAGACAGAAGAACATGATGCCCACAAGAGACTCCAGTAGTCATCAAATGACTGCTACTATTCTTTGTATTATGACCAGTCAAGAACAAATACACACAGAACTTCACATCTGCTCATATTGTGGGAAGAGTTTTACTCACCAGAGTAGTTTACAAACACACCAGCACATTCACACAGGAGAAAAACCTCATCAGTGCTCACAGTGTGGAAAGAGTTTCAATCAGAGAAGTCATCTCCGGCTACACCAGCGCATTCACACAGGAGAAAAGCCGTATCACTGCTCACAGTGTGGAAAGAGTTTTGCTGACTCGAGTAATTTCCAACAACACCAACGAACTCATACAGGAGAGAAACCATTTCTCTGTGTACAGTGTGGAAAAAGATTTACTCACCAGTGTAGTCTCAAAACACACCAGCGCATCCATACAGGAGAGAAGCCGTACCACTGCTCACACTGTGGGAAGAGTTTTGCTGACTTTAGTAATTGTCTACAACACCAACGAACCCATGTAGGAGAGAAATCATATCCGTGCTCACAGTGTGGAAAGAGTTTTAATCTAGAGCGTTCTCTCCAACAACACCAGCGCGTTCACACTGGAGATAAACCATATCAGTGCTCACAGTGTGGGAAGAATTTTAATCACAAAAGGTCTCTCCAGCGTCACCAGAGTATTCACAGAGGAGAGAAGCCGTATCACTGCTCACAGTGTGGGAAGAGTTTTAATCGAGAGAATAATTTCCAAACACATCAGCGCATTCACACTGGCGAGAAACCTTATAGCTGCTCACAGTGTGGAAAACGTTTTACCCAAATAAGTGGTCTCAGAGCACACCAGCGCATTCACACGGGAGAAAAGCCGTATCACTGCTCACAGTGTGGGAAGGGTTTCATTCAGAGAAGTCATCTTCAGTATCACCAGCGAGTTCACACAAGATAAAAGTCGTATCACTGCTAAGAGTGTGGGAAAAGTTTTACTCACCTACTCAAGTAATTTCCAAAAACACTATTCACATGAGAGAGAAGCTGTGTTAGTGCTTCATGGGTAGCACGTTTGCCTCACACCGCCAGGGTTGAGGGTTCGATTCCTGCTGTGACCCTGTGCGTGCGGATTTTGCATGTTCTCCCCATGCTTCGGGGTTTCCTCCGGGTACTCCTCCAGTCCAAAGACATGCATTGTAGCCAATTGGCGTGGCCGTAGTGTGTGAATGTGTGTGTGTGTGTGTGTGTGTGTGTGTGTGTGTGTGTGCGTGTGTGTGTGTGTGTGTGATTGTGCCCAGTGATGGATTGGCACCTCGTCCAGGGTGTACCCTGCCATGTGCCCCATGACCCCTGGGGTAAGCGGTATAGAAAATGCATGGATGTACAGTGGTGCTTGAAAGTTTGTGGACCCTTTAGAATTTTCTATTTTTCTGCATACATATGATAAAACATCGTCTGATTTGTCCTAAAAGTAGACAAAGAGAACCCAGTTAAACAAATGAGTCCTCAGAAATTATACGAGTGAAATGAAATGAATCCTCGTGCCATGATACACTCCCACAAATGTGTTGTGAAGATCAGATTTCGATAGATCCCTATTCTTTGTCATCCCACTGATTGATATCACCTGAGTCTAATTTCACTCTTTGTCTACTTTTAGGATTTGTGTGAAAATTTGATGATGTTTTAGGTCATATTTATGCAGAAATATAGAACATTCTAAAGGGTTCACAAACTTTCAAGCATCGCTGTACTTATTTAAGTTGTTTTAACATGCACAAGTGTACCAAAACTGAGCCATAAATAAAGCTATAAATCTGCTTTGTGACCGTGTCCATTGTTAAATTGTTGAATTGAATAGCTGTGTAACAGTGTAGTGTTTCCAGTATAATCTCATCCCCTACACCAAGATATGGAAGTTGCTGTTGTGGTTTATTTTCATTTATCTTCAGACATTATTTCAAAGATATCTTGAGACTTTATTCATCAGATTCTACTGGAACAATTTACACCCCATAGACCCCCAAAACCTTGTAGCATTAGAAGTGACAGGGTTTTTTTTCCCTGGCACAGCAATTACTCAATATCTGAATATCTGACTCTGGACAAACACCAGGAGCTTGACATTATAGTTTAAGCACAGTTTAATGTCCTGGAAGCTGGACATCAAAATCTTCCCTTTCATAGGCAAAACCATCAAATCTATTCATGTTATTAATGTACAATACTAGCTTTCCCCAGCCTACTATAGAGGAATCACAACGTTTTAAGCTGTAAAGGCTAAATTGTACAAAATATGGTGAACTCTGAAGAATTTGCTCTCAGTCCAGTCCAGTAGGTGGCAGTAGAACACTTTTCAGCTGTGAAACCACCTCAAGTAAAAAAAAAAGGTGGAGAAGACCTGCAGGTTCCTTAACTGCTGTAGGATGTTCACCCTTTAAATGTAGTAGTTCATATCGACTATTTCTCAGCTTTAACAAGCCTCTCAATGGACAATATTCATCAAGACAATATATGAAATATGAAATTCTTGCAAGTTTATTCAGAGTCCACAACACGCAGTTAGTCCTGACATGTTTATGGGTAACAGCCCCTGTGGGAGCAGAGGGTAATGAAACTGTTGATGCATGGCTAAACGAACTTGAAGTCACCCAAATATTAATATTCAGGTCCCATTAAGTACAACTGAGGTACAAAAAAATATCCAAGCATATATTAAAATGAAGTGGCAAGAGAAATGGGACAGACAGTCCAATTTCCCCCACAAATATTGAGAAACTCATACATGCTTTTGTTACGTCTAGATTCGACTACTGCAACAGTGTTCTGGTGGCTTACCAACGAGCTCCATTAAACACTTACAAAGAGTTCAGAATGCAGCTGCAAGAATGCTGACCCGTACCAGTCTGAAGAATCATATCACTCCGGCACTTAAATCACTTCACTGGTTACCTTTGTCTTAAAGAATTGATTTTAATATCCTGTCATTAATTTTCCATATGTCTTCATGGTGGTGCTCCACATACCTTTGTTATATGATCACTAATTATACTCCTGCTGGATCACTTACTGTAGGTCATTCAACTGCAACCTGCTGGTTTTAACCAAAACATGGCTGAAAAGCGGGGAGTTGGCCTTTAGTCACTACGGGCCTAAACTGTTGAACTTCTCTCCCTGACAACCTACATACAGTTCATTCAATTAGCACATTTAAAAAGTATCTTAAAGTGCATTTGTTCACTGGGGCCTTTCCTCAAACCAGTTAATTTTCCATACTTGATTTGATTTGTATTCTTTTATTTATTCTGTTTTATTTGCTTAGCATTTTATTTATTTTATTTAATAATACTGATTTTATATTTCCTGTATCTACTTCATGTCTTTTGTAAAGCACTTTGTAAACATTGTTTAAAAAAAAAAAAAGTACTATTTAAATAAAGCTTTGCTTACAGAGAACTTAAAGGAAGGCATCTATACAGGATTCAAAAGCAAGTTAATACAGAGAGGATAGTCTGTAAAAAACGAAAAGAGGCTACGATTATTACTCGTCTTAGAATAGGGCATTCAGGTCTAAATCATTCACTGTTTATAGGAAAACATGAAACAGGACAATGGAGGTATTGCAGCCAAGCAGAGGCAGTGGAACATTTCTCTGTACAACATATGAAAATTAAAGATCTGAACTGGGTGTAATTAGCATTACACTGCAAAGTCTTATAAGAAAATAAAAAAGTGGTCCAGGACAAGGGAAAGTTATTAAATTATCTATTATTAACAGACTAGTATAACAGGATTTAAGTTTGAAATGTGCAATATTTTTTCTTTTTAACCTCCTTTGCTGCTCCACACTCCTATCCAGGTGGTGGCAGTGATGTACCAAAAGCTGGTTTGCAACTGTAAATAAACCAGAGAAGAAGAAAAGGAGGTGGCGGAAGAAGAAGAAGAAGCAGAAGCAGTCCTGCAGTTTTTCCCACTTGAAGAGTTGAGTTACATGTAACTATTTATGCTTGCATGTTTACAGTACAGTCTATTCTGATCCTTTTTTTTGTTTTTTTGTTTTTTTAAAGAAGATCACTGAGGAGGATACATGTGTTGATCTTTAAATCGTGAGGTAAGTTCACGTGAATCTGATTCTCTGAGCTGCTTGGTGTTGGATAACTGTTACTGACTGGATCCTAAATGGATCTCTGCTTCATATGTAATAGTGTCTAGTCCAGATAGCCGGCTTTTTACCTCTTAAATAAATTTTTTTTGTGTGTGAAAACGAGATACAAAACTCTAAATGGTCAGTAAACACCAGCCAGTGTTGCCAACTCTTTCCATGAGAATGTAAGCTACTACATCCTCAAAAAGTCCCCAGTTTACACCATGGTTTAGTTTGTATATCAAAACGTATGGCGTGAAGAAGGAAGATTTTTGGAATCACACAATAGAATAGACTACTGTTTTATCAGGAAATAAATTGAGAAAGAATAAAACACAACAGGGAGTTCTGCAAAGGAAGATGATCCATGACAGGACAGTGTGATGCAGTTTGGATGGCCGTGACCACTCCCAAAGTGGATTATTTTCGTAGAACAGCACTTTCTGAAGTGTTTTATTCCTCTTATACTGTACCACACCAATTTGGAAATCTGACTCTCCAATCATTAGGTTGGCGCTCCGACATACTCTTTAACCAGCAGACAAGTTCAACAAAAGAGCCAACAAAAAAACAGACACAAACATGAAACGTATCAATGGAAGATGAATGAAAAAAGAAATAAAATGCTCTGATGCAAAAACAGAAAAGAGAGTTACATATTTCACTCACCACAATTACTGAAAAAACAATGGTAAAAATAAATAATATTGAACAAATTTAATAGCTCATTTTGGGGCATTGGGACAATACAATTTAGTATTTTTCATGATATTAAGTTCCTTTTTATTTTTGTCTTTTCTTACTAGAATATGATTCGCAAAAAAGACTCCAGTCGTCAGCAAAAGACTACGACCAGTCAAGAACAAATGCATACAGACCTTCACCGCTGCTCATATTGTGGGAAGAGTTTTACTCACCAGAGGAGATTAAAAACGCACCAGCGCATTCATTTAGGAAAAAAGCCTCATCAGTGCTCACAGTGTGGGAAGAGTTTCAGGCAGAAAGGTCATCTCCAACAGCACCAGCGCATTCACACGGGAGAGAAGCCGCATCACTGCTCACAGTGTGGAAGGAGTTTTGCTGATTTGAGTAATTTCAAACAACACCAACGAATTCATACAGGAGAGAAACCATTTATCTGCTCACAGTGTGGGAGAAGATTTACTCACCAGTGTACTCTCAGAACACACCAGCGCATTCACACGGGAGAGAAGCCGCATCAATGCTCACAGTGTGGGAAGAGTTTTGCTGACTTGAGTAATTTCCTACAACACCAGCGCATTCATACAGGAGAGAAACCATTTCTCTGTGTACAGTGTGGGAGAAGATTTACTCACAAGTGTAATCTCAAAACACACCAGCGCATCCACGAAGGAGAGAAGTCGTATCACTGCTCACAGTGTGGAAAGAGTTTTAATCTAGAGCGTGCTCTCCAACAACACCAGCGCATTCACACTGGAGATAAACCGTATCAGTGCTCACAGTGTGGGAAGAGTTTTAATCACAAGAGGACTCTCCAGAGTCACCAGAGTATTCACAGAGGAGAGAAGCCGTATCACTGCTCACAGTGTGGGAAGAGTTTTAATCGAGAGTGTAATTTCCAAACACATCAGCGCATTCACACCGGAGAGAAACCTTATCAGTGCTCACAGTGTGGAAAACGTTTTAACCAACAAAGTGGTCTCCGAGCACACCAGCGTATTCACACAGGAGAGAAGCCATATCACTGCCCACAGTGTGGGAAGAGTTTTAATCGACTGGGTAATTTCAAACGACACCAACTAATTCACACTCAACTCAAAACACACCAGCGCATCCATAAAGGAAAGAAGCCATAGCACCGCTCAAACCGTGGAAGATGTTTTAATCAACATAGTACTCTCCAACAACACCAGCGAATTCTCACTGGAGAAAAGCTTTATCACTGCTCAGAGTGAGGAACGAGTTTTAATCAGTGACCAAATCACTCACACAGGAGTAAAGCCATATTACTGTTCACGTTGTGGGAAATGTTTTAACTGGCTGTATAAAGTACAACACCACCAGCTAATTCACACCAGAGAAAAGCTTTACAATTGTATATATTTTGAAAATGGATTTACCTATTTAAATCTACTGTGTGGTCAAAAGTATGTGGACACCAGACCATCACACACACATTCCCCCCCCCCCCCCCCCCGTTTGGTTGCCACAAAATTACAACGAACACTATTGTGTAGAATGTCTTTGTATGATGTAGTATTACAATTTCCTTTCACTAGAACTAAGAGGCCCAAACCTGTTCCAGCATGACAATACCCCTGTGCACAAAGCGAGCTCCATGAAGACATGGTGTGTTAAGGTTGGAGTGGAAGATCTCAAGTGTCCTACACAAAGCCCTGACTCCAACCCCACGGATCACCTTTGGGACTTTTGAACTGGAATGCCTAATGCATGCCAGGCCTCCTTGCCCAACAACCAACCTCTCTAATGCTCTTGTGGCCGAATGGGCCCAAATCCCCACATCCACGCTCCAAAATCTAGCAGAAAGCCCTTCCAGAAGAAACTGTTATAACAGCTGGGACACACTACACATTATATTCCAAATGGATTCGGGATGGGATGTTCAACAAGCACATATGGGAGCGATGGTCAGGTGTTTGGATGTATAATGTACTTATAAGTTACACAAGTTTGCTAATGTTAACGTTAACATCCAGCTGAATATTCTGCTAGTAATGTAAGTGATCTATCAGTTTAAAGATCATGCATACATTTGTATTCAAAGTTTTGGCCACCACTTATATACACATTACATATACATATTTTGTTGATTTTTGGGAAAAAAAGAAAAGAAGAAAGTTTTTCTGCAAATATTAAAGCACAGGTATTTTATTCTGTTAAAAATAAAAATAAAACAGTCACAATGTGCTCCTTTAAAGCAGTTGTGTAAGTAAACATTTCTTGTTTCAGAGTTGAATCTGTGTGCATTCATTTATAGGCATCATTTTAAAAATGTCTTGACACTTTCGTCACCTGATTCAACTGGAACGATTTACACTCCATAGACCCCAAAAAATATGGAGTATTAGAGGTGACCGGTTTATTTCCTGGCACAGCAATTACTAAACATCTGAACATCTGGCACTGGACAAACACCAGGAGCTTGTCCTGTATATAGTTTAAGTGCAATTTTTAATGTCCTGAGAGCTGGACCTCAAAATCTTCCCTTTCTTAAGAAAAACCATCAAATCCTTAACTGATTTTCTCATGATCTTGACATAGCAAAAGTTGTTTTCTTGTTATCATGACTAATTTCCTTGTGATCTTGACATTATTTGCAGGTATACTTAATAAGACAATTCAAAGTGGTTGTGTTTTGTTTCATACTGGTGACTTTTACCACTTTTGACCCAACACATTTCAGGATGTTGGGAATTTGTCATGGGGATTTATCTGTCCATGTTGTTGGATTCTATTCTTAATTTAGTCTTGGCCAACCCCATCCAAGCCTTAAAAAAAAAAAAATACACCAAACCATTATGTTGGTTAAATGCCTGAAAAAAGGTCTGTGGTTAACAGAAGCACAAGATATGTTCACGTTTTATACTACGCCATAAAATACATCAGTAATACCCCAATCGAGATTTAAAAAAAAAAAAAAAAAAAAAAAGCGTTTACGTGCCTTGAAAAGACAGTTGCTAACAAGTGACTAAATGGGACTACATAATAACAATAAGTGACTAAATGGGACTACAGAGGTTGTCGCGGACATTAAACGTCATCACGCCGAACAGGAAAACTCTTCTACTACAGCCTCATTGTGTTTATACTCGCACTCTTGCAACTCAAACTTTCCAAATTGTAGATCTATCAATTTATAACATTTTCCAACAAAAAAAAAACAACAAAAAAAGTTTTTTATTATTTATACTTATACAAAGAGTGAAGGGTTGTATCTTAATAAAAAAAAAAACAGATCACTTGGATCAGGGTTAAAGGATGATGTATATAATTTTTAATAAAATCCTGAAACAACTTTTGAAATTATTTTTGTTATCTGATATTCAACAGTGTCATCAATAGACAAAGAGGATTTTTTTTTTAAGTTCACCTCGTTGTTTTTCTTCCAAATTGAAAAAGTATGCAGAGTTTTTTCCCCGGCTTCTAGCAATATGGCCCTAGACCTAATACTTGGTATGATCCACCCTGTTTTATAAATGTAGTACACTCTCCTCCCCTCTCTCTTCTATCATGTCTTACTGCCACATAATCATATAAAACTAAATCTAACTGAGTTTCTAACCAAGTCTCTTCTACACATGTGACCTCTGGTTTTTCTCTTTTACTAGCAACAAATTGCTTAAAGTCTTGTGCGTTAGCCAATAAACTTCTTGCATTCCATTGCAAAGTTAGCATTAATATTATTACCAACCCAGGAATTCTCTTGACTTCCATGCATCCTTAGCTCATCATTTATTTCCTCCCACTTCAGTCCTATCATATCTAAGTGATGTTCTGACGCTCTCACAATCACCTGAATCCTTTCTGTATTTGACTTTATTTCAAATGTTGTACTTATTACCCCTGCAACGAAAGTGACCAGTTTCTACTTCTCTATCCATGCATTCCTCTCATATTGTTGTTCATTTACTTTTCCTTGCTCTTTATTCCCTCTTCCCTCCTTATTCTGCTGTTTCTCTCCATCCAACTGAACTGCATCAACATACGATACCTTCTTTTTTAAGTACCTCACATCCCCAGTACTGTGATTTCCTCCACAGTTACAACACTTTGGTTTTTATATAGAACACACCCTTGCATTCTCTTTCCCCCCACTCTTACAACCTTAAGAACCTTTATTTTTCCAGCTTTCTAGCCTTTTCCATTTGGACTTCATTATTACACCCAATCAACAAGTTCCCATCTCCTAGAATTCTAGCATATTTCACGTCTCCAATCTGTCCCTTAATGATTTTTGTTCATTTAACTGGGTCAGCTTTCTTTATTCCCTCCTCGCCATCAAATCTAACAACTACATTTATTATACCCTCTTTCATTCTTTTCTCTCTTTCCTCACTTCCTTCACTTTCCGATTCTCCAATGCTGGATGTTTCTTTCCCCCTTCATTCCCTTTCCTACATTTTCCCACTCATTTATCCTCCTCTCCTCTTCCTCACTGCAAACCATACTGTCACGTTTTCACTCAAAGTAAGTTAAGGTAAAACGAGCTAAACTGAGCTAGCATAAAAATCTGTGCATTATTCTACAAAAATATATATAATAATAATTTTAAAAACAGCAGCGACTATAACTAATTTGAACATCAACAATACTCGTTGACATTAAAATATTTTATAGTCACGCAAGTAAAGCAGTAAGTGGATTCCTACGTGGAAATGTACTTATTAATTTGTTTTCCAAAAATAATAAATGAAAAAAGTGTGTATTGTAGCTTATTAATAAACAATTATATCAAACTGCATTTACTGTGATAGTACCGAGGCGGTGACGTCATTACATTGCCACTAATCAATGAGACCCGGTATGGGCGGGGCGACACATGTAGCCCCGCCCAATCCTGCTTTCTGCAGCCAGGTCTACTTGGGTAAAATACTGGAAGATTTAGATTGATATTTAACATCCTTACCCACACTTCAGTCCAATAGGTGGCGGTAAATCACCTTTCATCTGTGAAACCATCTCAAATCCAAAAAGAAGAGCTGCAGCTGGAGGATTTTGGTTCATATGTAACATTGTCTAGTCACTTAGCTGGATTTTACCCTTTAAATAAGTAAGTATGGAAACTGATCCTGACTGCGTTGTTTGTTAGGAATTGTTAAGGATTAGGCAGCTAAGATTGTTTACCTCGTTTTACACTTTCCTCACTCAATAAGAATTAAATGCTGAAGGAGGAGGCCAAGCTGGCCATGCTAAAATGAAGATGTTTCCAGAAAAATAGCAAGGAAAGGTTAAGTCTCTAATCTGCGGATTAATTCTCGGTCTAACACACTAGAGGAAAGGATTAGTGCCAAGATAGATTTAGTGTGCGCCTAAATACAAGATCTGAAGAAGAATCCCTGCTGGAAAGAATAAAATAAACCATCACAGAAACTCTACAAATTCCATTACATGCAGTTACAGTTAATCAGTTTCTAATTATTATTCAGCTCCAAAGCACCCAGTGTTTGTGAGGGAGAACTAATGAACCACAATTGGGCTGTTGCCATTTTAAGTGACTTCCCCGGTATCTTAGAGCCTGTCTTCAGAGCTGAACATGGCAGGATAATGTTGCTTTGTATTTTTCATATTATTGACTTCCATTTTTTCTCTCTAGAGACACCAGTAGTCATCATACGACTGCTGGTGTTCTTTCTATTATGACCAGTGAAGAACGAATGCACATGGACCTTCACCGCTGCTCATATTGTGGGAAGAGTTTTATTCACCAGAGTAGATTAAAAATGCACCAGCGCATTCACACAGGAGAAAAGCCTTATCACTGCATAAAGTGTGGAAACAGTTTCAGGCAGAAAAGTCATCTCCAGATACACCAGCTCATTCACACTGGAGAGAAGCCATATCAGTGCTCGCAGTGTGGAAAGAGTTTTGCTCGACTTAGTAATTTCCAACAACACCAACGAATTCATACAGGAGAGAAACCATTTATCTGTGTACAGTGTGGGAGAAGATTTACTAACATGTGTACTCTCAAAAGACACCAGCGTATCCATACAGGAGAGAAACCGTATCACTGCTTACACTGTGGGAAGAGTTTTGCTAACTTCAGTAATTTCCAGCAACACCAACGGATTCATGCTGGAGAGAAGTCGTATCACTGCTCACAATGTGGAAAGAGTTTTCATCTAGAGCGTGCTCTCCAACAACACCAGCGCATTCACACTGGAGATAAACCGTATCAGTGCTCACAGTGTGGGAAGAGTTTTAATCACAGCAGGTCTCTCCTTCGTCACCTGAGTATTCACAGAGGAGAGAAGCCGTATCACTGCTCACAGTGTGGGAAGAGCTTTAATCTAGAGACTCATTTCCAGACACATCAGCGCATTCACACTGGGGAGAAACCTTATAGCTGTCCACAGTGTGGAAAATGTTTTACTCAGCACAGTGTTCTCAAAGCACACCAGCGCATTCATACGGGAGAAAAGCCGTATCAGTGCTCACACTGTGGGAAGAGTTTTAATCGATGGAGTACACTCCAGTATCACCAGCGAATTCACACAGGAGAAAAACTGTATCACTGCTTAGAGTGTGGAAAAAGTTTTACTCACCCGAGTAATCTCCAAAAACACCAAGCTATTCACATGAGAGACAAGCTGTGTTAATGATGACCGTATGGGACGATTCTTGCACAATTCAGTTGTTTGTGCTATACACCAAAGACATTTGGGTTAGAGAGTTTAGAATTTCAGCTTTTATTTCCTGGTATTTACATCTGTTTGACATTACAAATTGTTGTATTGGTTATGACCAGTGCTCGTGCAATGCCTCTGATTGAATTTTCCCCCTTTTCTCAACTTCAAAATGGCTCGCTTTTCTCCCATAGACAGCTCCCTGATCATCATGTTGGCTTATCTTATTTAACAACAAATGCAGTCTTCACAGGTGAAACCCAGGGCTCGAAACACGAGTAGATGTTCAGCGCTATTAATTGTTTAAATAATCAATCTAAAAGAACACACCTGGATAACAAGTAACACGTTTCAGTCAAATTTTCCAGTATTTTTGCTTGCCTATTGGGTGGTCTGATACAAAATGTGCTATGTTCTATGTCGTTCAACACATGTACATATAAATACCAATTCTAAATATATATAAATACCAATTCTCTTCTCTTATTCATCTTTTAATCTCAAACCCTAATGTCTTAAGTCTACAACAATGAATTGCTGGTGCTGTTCCAATAGTTTCGGAGTGGACTGTGACAGTGAGTTCTGGGCCTCAATAGTTTTGGAAGGGTGTTTGTTTTTGTAAAAACTGGAACCCAAAATATCTAACTCAGTAAACTGAAACAGTCTAGTCCAAGTCAGAGCAGTTTATCTAAGAATGGAAGTACAACATACAGTAGCAGAGATTGGAATTTAGCAAGTGGTGTAGTGCACATTCTGCATTGTGGTATATTAAATATGAAGTAGATCACATTTCTAATCCAGCCACCAAAAAATGTTGTAATTCGTGTTCTAAATTAAAATTGTCTTCTAGATTAAATTAATTTAACGAGTTGAGGGGGAAAAAAGAGCTGGTGGCTTTTATTCCACTAGGGGGCAAAATAGAGCAATAAACTCAGGACAATTTGCTAAAGATATAATTCTTCATTAGATAGCTTGGATTTTGACATACAATCTCAGTGTAATTTATATATAAAATATGAATTAAGTCCATTTCATATATAAAATACCAATTAGGTCGATTTCAGTTCCAGGCTGTAACACTACACATTTAAAGATGTGGTGAAAACTTGTGCAAGACACTCTATGGTAAAACCATAATTTGAAAAATGTGTTCTTTTGGTAGAGAATTGCATTACATTATCTGTTTTGTAGGTGAGAAGTGTCCAGTTCATTTGTGCAATGAAAATGTAACCCAAATGCTTAAAAATAAACACATTTAAGTTATGCTCATTTTTGTTTAGGTCACGCTCACGTAACATTGGACTAAGTGTAATGTGGCCTGTTCCCTAGGGTTAGAGAGATAGCATGCAAGCAGTAGCAGTCAAAGCAGAACTGGGAAAAGAATATTTCTAATATCCAAAAGAATGTTGAGTCAGGTAATAAGGAAGGAAATTTAACATTAGACATAATAAGAAATCACAATATGAGGTGTGATAAATGTCAGGCACTTGAGATGATGGGAACATGCAATTGATATCTGAATTAGAATGTGTGGATTGATTTTCTATAACAGCATGTCCCTGGCAATAATTCTGGCTGTGAAAAAAATTATTTATTTTTGTCTGAATGATGGTTCCTGTGCGTGTGGTGTTTCACATGTTCTCATATTCATGTGGGTTTCTCCAATGACCAAAAACCTGCAAGTGGTTGGATGGTAAATTGCCACAAGTGTGAATGTGGGTGTGTGTGAATGGTGCCCTTGGATTTGCGCTGGCGTGCCATCCTGGGTGAAATCTTCCACCTTGTGCCCAGTGTTACCAGGATCAGGCTCTGGATCTGAATTAATCTGATTCGGTATCAGACTGAGAGAATGGTTCATTTACAAAGTCAACTGTAGGGAAAACACCAAATATTCACAGTGCCTTTTTTGATTGATTGATTGATTGATTGATTGCATTAAAGTGCTATTGGGCATAAAATAGGAAGATTTAGATTGATATTTAATGTCCTTCCCCCACAGTCCAGTCCAGTAGGTAAACACTTTTGGACTGGTAAAACACCTTTCACCACCTCAAATTGAAAAAGAAGAGTTGCAGTTGGATGATTTTGGCCCATATGTAACAGCATCTGGTGCACTTTTTGGTGCACTTCTGGATTTTACCCTTTAAATAAGTATGTAAATTGATTCTGACCGCATAAATAGATGTATTGAACATTAATTAATGTATTAATGTTCTCCATCTACATTAATGTAGATGGAGTGGGTGTTGTGTAGCAAGTCCAAGCTCTAGTCCTTGGTGTTGTCCTGTTTGAGGGTCTGTAGGGAGAAGCTCCTCCCCATTCATTCTATGTTGGCCTTCAGGGAGCGGAAGCGCTTTCCTGACCACAGCAGTGAAGAGTCTATTGTTCAGATGGCTGAGGTTCTTCACTATCTTCTTGGCCTTGGTTCAGCACTATTGCTGTGGATGAAATGGAGGTCAGGGAGCTCAGTGCGAATGGTGCGCTCAGCTGATCGCACCACCATCTAGAGAGCCACCTATCCTGCTTGGTGCTGTTAGGATGCTCTTGGTGTGTAAAAGTTCCTTGTCTTAGATAGGGGGGCAGGGGGGTTATGGTTTGATAACAGTGTGATAACCTAGTCTAAAAAAATCATGGTGTTATGGTATCACAGTACAAATTATAGAACAATACTATAGAGTGTAGAGTGTTACTGTATAGCATTGTATTGTTTCCAGTATAATCGCATCCCATGGAAATTTGAGCAGCTCTTTGATTCATTTCCCTCCAGTCCAGTAGGTGGCAGTAGAACACCTTTCACCTGTGAAACCACCTCAAATTGAAGAAGTAGTAAAAGAGGACGAGCAGGTTTTCTCGCTTGGACAGCTGTTCTATGTAACTTTTGTGCTTGAATGTTTACAATACAGTCTTTACAGCGACAGTTCAATCTGATCCAGTTTAAAAGAAAGAAGATCAATGAGGTGGATTCATGTGTTGATCTTTAAATCCTGAGGTAAGTTAAAGTGAAAATGGTTCTCTGAGCTGCTCGGTCTCAGCTAGAACACTGACTGGATCCTAGATGGATCTCTGCTTCATATCTAATAGCGTCTAGTGCAGATAGATGATTTGTACCTTTTAAATAAATAAGTATTTATATAAATCTGATCTCTAGGAATTCTAGTTTTATCATTTTCTTGCCATTGCTGATGAGTAGACAAGTTACCTCAGCAAACATTTCGCTCATCGGTTAAGCATTATTATCGACCATGGGTCTTCACAGTGTTGGGTTTATGGACATACACAACTCTGAGTGACCAATTAACACAGCCAGCTCGAGCCTTTAATAGCCCTCAATATCGACAAAATATATTACTAGAATGCATATGAAACAATTAATTACATTTTATGTGTATAGTATTATAAAATTATATACTTTGGATAGGAAACACACACACACGCATGTATCTTGAACTTCATTAACAGGTTAAATATACAAAAATAGATAGTATATACATTTGTGTGTGTGTATGTATGTGTGTATATATATATATATATATATATATATATATATATATATATATATATACAGCGGGGGGAAATAAGTAGTGGATGCAGCAACATTTTTTTCACTAAATATATTTCCAATGAGGCTATTCACATGAAATTTTCACCAGACATCAGTATTAACTCAAGAAATCTGTAAATATAAAGAATTCACAACATTAAAGTCCATAAATGAAGTTATGTGTAATAAAGTGGAATGACGCAGGAAAAAAGTATTGAACATGCTAAGAAAAAGCAGTTCTCCAAGGCAAGGTAATACAGGGAACCAGCTGAAATCCGTAAGTAAGTATACCCCCTATCTGTGTAAATTAATAACAGCTGGGTTAATAAATTGATGGTCTGTAAAAAGGCTTTTCGTTACCAAGGTGTCACACAAGAAACATCTCTCCCAACAGCTCTCCCAAGACCTTCACAACCATATTGTTGCAAAACATATTGATTGAATTGAATACAGATGTATTTCAAAACTTCTGAATCCCCCAGTAAGCACCATTGGGGCCATTATCCACAAATGGAAGCAACATCACTCCATCATCAACCGGCCACGTACAGGAGCTCCTCACAAGATTTCTGACCATGGAGTCAGAAGAATAGTCAGAAGAGTAGCTCAAGAGCCAAGGACCACTGGGAAAGAGCTCCAGAAACACTTGGAGGCAGCAGGTACCATCGTCACAGAGAAAACAATAGGCAGTGCACACCACTGCTCACGCTCACCCCACAAGACTCCATTACTAAAGAAAAGGCATGTCGAAGCTCGTTTAAAGTTTACTACAACTCATTTGGACAAGCCTATGAAATACTGGGAGAGTGTAGTCTGGTTAGTTGAGAGCAAAATTGAACTTTTTGACTGTTATACTACACGCCATGTTTGGAGAAGAAATGGCACTGCACATCACCCTAAAAACACTACACCAACAGAGAAGTGTGGAGGTGGAAGCATCATGGTGTGGGGCTGTTTTTCATCTCATGGTACTGGCAGACTTCATATAATTTGAAGGAACGATGCATGGAGCCCTTTACTGGGAGATTCTTGAGAAGAATCTGCTGCCATCCACCAGGATGATGAAGATGAGACGTGGGTGGACCTTCCAGCAGGACAACGATCCAAAGCATACAGCAAAGGAAACTCTCAGTTGGTTTCAGAGAAAAAAAATCAAGGTGTTAGAATGGCCCAGTCAGTCACCTGACTCGAATCCAATTGAACAAGATTTAAAGACAATATGTTTAGAAGAACGGGCCAAAATCACACCTGAATACTGCGGCCCATTAATTTCTTCATGCTTTTTTCCTGTGTCTTTCTGCTTTGTTACACATAACTTCATTTATGGACTTTAATGTTTGGATTTCTTTATATATGTGGATTTCTTGAGTTAATACTGATGTCTGGTGAAAATTTCATATGAATAATATTTGGAAATATATTTACTGAAAAAAATGTTGATGCATCCAATACTTATTACCCCTACTGTACATAGATAAATTAAACAGTTCTTTATGGGGCATTAGGACAAATTAGTTTGTATTTTTCATGTTATTGACGTCCATTTTCTTTCTCCCTAGAGACAGAAGAACATGATGCCCACAAGAGCCTCCAGTAGTCATCAAACGACTGCTGGTGTTCTTTCTATTATGACCAGTCAAGAACAAATACACACAGAACTTCACGTCTGCTCATATTGTGGGAAGAGCTTTACTCACCAGAGTAGTTTACAAAGGCACCAGCGCATTCACACAGGAGAAAAACCTCATCAGTGCTCACAGTGTGGAAAGAGTTTCAGACAGAAAGCTAATCTCCAGCTTCACCAGCGCATTCACACTGGAGAGAATCTGTATCACTGCTCACAGTGTGGAAAGAGTTTTGCTCAACTTAGTAATTTCCAACAACACCAACGAGTCCACACTGGAGAGAAACCATTTATCTGTGTACAGTGTGGAGCAAAATTTACTAACAAGTGTAATCTCAAAAGACACGAACTTATCCATACAGGAGAGAAGCCGTATCACTGCTCACAATGTGGAAAGAGTTTTGCTGACTTGAGTAGTTTCCAAAAACACCAACGGATTCACACAGGAGAGAAGCCGTATCAGTGCTCACAGTGTGGAAAGAGTTTTTATCTAGAGCGTGCTCTCCAACAACACCAGCGCATTCACACTGGAGAAAAACCGTATCAGTGCTCACAGTGTGGGAAGAGTTTTAATCACAACCGGTCTCTCCAGCGTCACCAGAGTATTCACAGAGGAGAGAAGCCGTATCACTGCTCACAGTGTGGGAAGAGTTTTAATCGAGAGTGTAATTTCCAAACACATCAGCGCATTCACACCGGAGAGAAACCTTATCAGTGCTCACAGTGTGGAAAGAGTTTCACCCAACGAAGTGGTCTCAAAACACACCAGCGCATTCACACAGGAGAAAAGCCGTATCACTGCTCACAGTGTGGGAAGAGTTTTAATAAACAGACTTGTCTCAAAGCACACCAGTGCATTCACACAGGAGTAAAACCGTATCACTGCTCACAGTGTGGAAAGAGTTTTAATCGACAGGATACACTTCAGTATCACCAGCGAATTCATACAGGAGAGAAACCATTCATCTGTGTACAGTGTGGGGCAAAATTTACTCAGAAGTGTAATCTCAAAACACACCAACGCATCCATACAGGAGAGAAGCCGTACCACTGCTCACACTGTGGAAAGAGTTTTGCTGTCTTGAGTAGTTTCCAAAAACACCAACGTATTCACACGGGAGAGAAGCCATATCACTGCTCACAATGTGGGAAAGGTTTTACTTACCCAAGTAATCTCCAAAAACATGAGACCATTCACATGAGAGAGAAGCTGGGTTAGTGTTGACCGTGTGGGATGATTTTTGTACAACTGTTTGCTTTTACTTTGAACAGAGATTTTCTTGTTTATTAGAAAAAGTTGGATTTATTATAAAACTTGTTTCGGGTACTTGTTTCGGGTGTTGTCACTGTTTGTGGGCCTGCCAGACCGACTTTTCTAACTAAGCTAGTTTGGTGTCGCTAGCCAAGGGGAGGCACAACTAAGCTATCATTTTATGGGTTTAGCTGCTACAGTGCCATGCAACATACATTATCTTTCCTTATGCTCTGCTGATAATAGCAATTCCTATCTGAGGATGCTACTTATTGATTTCAGCTCAGAATTTACAGTGGCTCATACTGTCACTTTAGAAAAGTTGATAAACAAGCTCACACATCTTGGCATCAGTACCTCCCTCTGGATAATGGACTTTCTCACAGACAGACCATAGTCTGTGAAGCTCAGCAAAATGACTTTGTCCACCCTCAGGCTGTGTGCTCAGCCCACTACTCTACTCCCTGTATACTCATGACTGTGTTCCTGCTTATGGTTCTAACACCATAATCAAGTTTGCAGATGACACCACAAAGGTTGGCCTTTTTAGCAATCATGAACGGCTTACAAGATGAGGTCCAGCACATGGCAAAGTGGTGTGCCAATAACAATCTGACCCTCAATAACCAAAGAATAACCTACCTGTTTTTGGCACAGGTCGTGGAGCGATTGGGTTTGGTGGAGGATGGCGAGGGACTTGACGATCTTGGCTAGTGGGGGAGGCTTCCCCAATCACAGTTTTTGTCACCACTGTAGAACCTTGGTGTGTAAATGTGTGGAGGAAGACATGGGAGACAGTTGGAATTTTAATCGAGCTCCACAGTCAAAACTCAACAAAATCAAAACAACTCAACAGAAACCCATTTCCCCCAGTAATTTTTTTTTCTGAAATTCTATTAATATCTAAAATATAAACAAATCAGTGATTTTTAAAGTGCTGTTATCTTCACCAATATAACCACCCAATTCTACTTACATAAAAGTAAAATGAACAACATTCATTCATCCTTATCTTCCAAATCACGACCCTCACCCTTTCACTCCTAGCTTTATTTTTTTTATTTTTTTTTTTTTAACCACGTCGTCCAAAGTAATTTATCGAAGAGAAATTATTTATAATCGCACTGCTCAGTGTCACCCAGATGAGGATGGGTTCCCTTTTGAGTCTGGTTCATCTCAAGTTTTCTTCCTCATGTCATCTCAGGAAGTTTTTCCATTTGCCACCGTCTCCTCTGGCTTGTTCATTAGGGATACGTTCAAAAAATTTTATCTGTATTTCTATAAAGCTGCTTTGTGACAGTGTCCATTGTTAAAATTGCTGTATAAATAAAATTGAGTTGAATTGAATAGCTGTGTAACAGTGTAGTGTTTCCAGTATAATCGCATCCCCTGTAAATTTGAGCAGTTCATTGATTAATTTCCCCTCAGTCCAGTAGGTGGCAGTAGAACACCTTTAACCTGTGAAACCACCTCAAATCGAAGAAGACGACGACCTGCAGGTTTTCCCGCCTGGACAGCTGTTCCATGTAACTTTTCTGCTTGAATGTTTACAATACAGTCTTTACAGGGACAGTTCGATCTGATCCAGTTTAAAAGAAAGAAGATCACTGAGGTGGATTCATGTGTTGATCTTTAAATCCTGAGGTAAGTTAGAGTGAAAATGGTTCTCTGAGCTGCTCGGTCTCAGCTAGAACACTGACTGGATCCTAAATGGATCTCTGCTTCATATCTAATAGCGTCTAGTGCAGATAGATGACTTGTACCTTTTAAATAAATAAGTATTTATATAAATCTGATCTCTAGGAATTCTAGTTTTATCATTTTCTTGACATTGCTACCTCAGCAAACATTTTCCTCATCGGTTAAGCATTATTATCGACCCTGGGTCTTCACAGTGTCGGGTTTTGGCAGACATTGAATGAAAATTTAATTAGAATTATGGACATACACGACTCTGAGTGACCAATAAACACAGCCAGCTCGAGCCTTTTAGGGCTTATATGTGCATTAAGGTGCGTTAAGCAAGGTAGTTCTAATACAGTTTTGGGGGGATTGCTGTTTATATGTAAATCTGTTAACTGGAAAGTTTTACTGTTTAACTACATATTACACACCGTATTACCTCACTCTTATACAACAAGAGATTATAGACATGATGGGCTACAAGAAAATGTATGCAAAAATGTATTGTTGTATGATGTATGTTTTTTGTTTTGTTTTTTTAGTTTGGATATATAAACACTATACAGTTGCAATCAAAATTATTCAACCTCCATTGCAAATCAGGTTTATTGTCAAAATTTATATACTTTCAGCTGTTTGAAATGAACAAATCAAACAAAAGCAATTGAAATAGTTAAAACACAACGAATGCTTCAAGTGGTTTCCCCAAATTCACCTGAAAAGCAACTTTCTCTGAAAAGTTCCAGTTTTGTTTCCTCGCTCCACAGAACAGAATTCCAAAACTTCTGTATATTTTTATATGATTTTGAGTGACTTTTCTTGTGCTTTTGGGTCAGTAGTGGTGAGCGTCTTGGAGTTCTGGCATGGAAACCTTCTGCGTTTAGTACGCACCTTACTGTGCTCACTGAAACCTCAGTGCCTATTACCACCAATTCTCACTGCAGGTCTTTTACAGTCACTCGAGGGTTTTTCACAACCTGCCTTCTCAAAAATCTGCTTGCAGCTGTTGATAGCTTCCTTTTTCATCCCTGTACAGGTATTTCAAGAATTTTCTGCTCCTAGCCAGTTCAGGTATTTTATGTGTTCCAGCTCAAGCACACCTGGTGCAACTAATGAAGCCCTTGATTAGTTTATATCAGGTGTGCTTGAGACAACACCTGTTCTGCATATTTCTGCTGTTGTGAGCGATTCTATTCAGGGGTGAATAATTTTGAAACTGGAGAAGTCATTATGAGTTTCATTTTCAGGTGAATTTGGAGAAACCACTTGAAGCATTCGTTGTGTCGAACTATCTAATTTGCTTTTGTTTGATTTGTTCATTACAAACAGCTGAAAGTCTGTAAATTTTGCCAATAAACCTGATTTGCAATGGGGATTGAATAATTTTGATTGCAACTCTATATATTTCTTGGACTAAGATATAAATGCCCTCAATATTGACAAAAATATATCAATTTAATGCATATGTAACAATAAATTATGTTTTATCTACATATTATGAAATTATATATTTTGAATGGGAAACACACATGTATAGATAGATAGCATATACATTAATGTATAACTTGGACAAAATCGTTAATATCATTAATACATATTAACATTACGAATATTTAAACAGTACACTATAATAGAAATATACACAAGAATGTACAGAACAAAATAGTTTGAGCCTCTTCAGTTTGCGTCCCTTTGTTTCCTGCCCCCTTTCTGTCAGCAGCTCCTTTAAAAAAATTGGAAATCACCCCAAGCTCCCTGCTGTTGCCTCTCTTATAGATGGGTTCTTTCTTATAGCTCCTGAAATCACAGAAGAATTATCATCAGTTTGTGTTCATCAATGAAAGATCAGGAACGTTGGACATTTCATTTTCATGTCTGTGCTCAAAAAGGGGCAATTAATTAATTTATGAATAATAGTGTCAGAAGTTGCACTTACATGATCAGCATGTCTACAAGCTTATCAATGAGTCCAGTCCATAATTTAATAACAACCATCCTACGTTTATACGTAATGTTAATAATTAATACGCTTTTTGATGGGTTTAAACTGAGAAATTTCCTCAGAAAAGATAAGAACTGTGTTCTGACAAGCTGGAATAGCTACTTTACAGTGAGGGGGGAAAAGTATTTGATCCCCTGCTGATTTTGTACGTTTGCCCACTGACAAAGAAATGATCAGTCTATAATTTTAATGGTAGGTTTATTTGAACAGTGAGAGACAGAATAACAACAAGAAAATCCAGAAAAACGCATGTCAAAAATGTTATAAATTGATTTGCATTTTAATGAGGGAAATAAGTATTTGGCCCCCTCTCTATCAGAAAGATTTCTGGCTCCCAGGTGTCTTTTATACAGGTAATGAGCTGAGATTAGGAGCACACTCTTAAAGGGAGTGCTCCTAATCTCAGCTTGTTACCTGTATAAAAGACACCTGTCCACAGAAGCAATCAATCAATCAGATTCCAAACTCTCCACCATGGCCAAGACCAAAGAGCTCTCCAAGGATGTCAGGGACAAGATTGTAGACCTACACAAGTCTGGAATGGGCTACAAGACCATTGCCAAGCAGCTTGGTGAGAAGGTGACGACAGTTGGTACGATTATTCGCAAATGGAAGAAACACAAAAGAACTGTCAATCCCCCTCGGCCTGGGGCTCCATGCAAGATCTCACCTCATGGAGTTGCAATGATCATGAGAACAGTGAGGAATCAGCCCAGAACTACACGGGAGGATCTTGTCAATGATCTCAAGGCAGCTGGGACCATAGTCACCAAGAAAACAACTGGTAACACAATACGCCATGAAGGACTGAAATCCTGCAGCGCCCGCAAGGTCCCCCTGCTCAAGAAAGCACATATACATGCCCGTCTGAAGTTTGCCAATGAACATCTGAATGATAAAGAGGACAACTGGGTGAAAGTGTTGTGGTCAGATGAGACCAAAATGGAGCTCTCTGGCATCAACTCAACTCGCCGTGTTTGGAGGAGGACGAATGCTGCCTATGACCCCAAGAACACCATCCCCACCATCAAACATGGAGGTGGAAACATTATGCTTTGGGGGTGTTTTTCTGCTAAGGGGACAGGACAACTTCACCGCATCAAAGGGACGATGGACGGGGCCATGTACCGTCAAATCTTGGGTGAGAACCTCCTTCCCTCAGCCAGGGCATTGAAAATGGGTCGTGGATGGGTATTCCAACATGACAATGACCCAAAACACACGGCCAAGGCAACAAAGGAGTGGCTCAAGAAGAAGCACATTAAGGTTCTGGAGTGGCCTAGCCAGTCTCCAGACCTTAATCCCATAGAAAATCTGTGGAGGGAGCTGAAGGTTCAAGTTGCCAAACGTCAGCCTCGAAACCTTGATGACTTTGAGAAGATCTGCAAAGAGGATTGGGACAAAATCCCTCCTGAGATGTGTGCAAACCTGGTGGCCAACTACAAGAAACGTCTGACCTTTGTGATTGCCAACAAGGGTTTTGCCACCAAGTACTAAGTCATGTTTTGCAGAGGGGTCAAATACATATTTCCCTCATTAAAATGCAAATCAATTTATAACATTTTTGACATGCGTTTTTCTGGATTTTTTTTGTTGTTATTCTGTCTCTCACTGTTCAAATAAATCTACCATTAAAATTATAGACTGATCATTTCTTTGTCAGTGGGCAAACGTAAATCAGCAGGGGATCAAATACTTTTTTCCCCTCACTGTAGGTAGCTAGCTAGCCATTATTATGTCTATCGTTTAAACAGTCAACAACGTCGAACACTCATAGTAAACACCTAAAATGTATATAAACTAATCTAAATGAATGAATATACTATTATTTTGTAATTTAAGTGAAAAATTACCTCACTAATTTCCTCTGAAATACCGTCTGTACTTAGCTGCAGCGAAAACTGGTTCAGTCCAGAATGGCAGCTCATTGGCTAGTGGTTGTGTTTTGTTTCATACTTTTGAGAGTGTGAGATTTTGATCAAGAGCTCCTTGACCTGAAAGTAGAGACATTTGGAGAATGTATGGCATTTGGAGAATGGATGTCGTTTTAACTTGCGCAACCTTGCCATCGGGAGTAACTTGGAGTTTGGTGTCTTGCCCAAGGACACTTTGGCATGTGGAGTCATGTGGGCCGGGAATCGAACCACCAACCCTACGATTAGTGGACAACCTACTCTACCACCTGAGCCACAGCAGCCCACTTTAAGGTGGTCTTTACTGAGTAGCTTGGCAGTACTTCAACACAGCAAGAAAACAATTAGCATGTGGTTCAGTCACACCCCATACTGCCACTTCTTCTATGCTTTTACAGGCTCAGTAAAACTGCTACAGATGGCTCCTATTGGTTATAGTATTTAACCACTCAACAGTAACCACACCATTCACTTTGTGACACTTGGCCAGTATATTAATTCGTAATTTAATATTTGAGGTTTGGGTAGTCTCATACAACTATTTTTTGTTTGTTTAGATAAGCGCACAGGAGCATCTTTACTTCCAGGTCAGGGAGCTGTCAATCCAAATCTCACTAGCCAATGAGGGTAAATTGCTGTTAAGCCCTGCCTACACGAGAGGTTTGTGTCAGAATGGTGAACGTAATCTTGAGAAGTTTAAACGAAAACTTTGAAAGCATAAATAAAAACTCTGTACATAAATAAAAAAGGCAGCACATTCATAAACCATGATTAGTGAAAAGGAAGCTTAGAAAACTGTTAACAAAAAAATTCTGTTTATTTGAAGCCCATGTTAAATTTTTTCCCACTGAGTTCATTGTTTTCAGCTTGAGACTCAAAACAGTGTCATTCTTAAAAGTGTTGCACTCGCAAAAAGGTTAAGAACCCCTGCTATTAGAGAAATGTAATGTGATAAAATAGAATATTATAGAATTTAATATTTATAGAAAATAATTGCAATTATACAGAGCTGTACAATGTATACAGAAACTATACAGTGTCCTCGCTCACTAGTCGCATTGATCGAGAGTAGAAAATCCTCCTGAGTCTCTCTGTGTTGGTCCTCAAGATCCGGTAGCACTTTCCTGGTGGGATAACTGAGAAGAGACCTTGTCCAGGGTGGTGAAAGTCCTTGACAGTATACCTGGCCCAGGTCCTGCATCGCTGGGTGTAAATGTCTGTGATACAGGGGAGAGAAGTCCAGATGGCCTTCTCCACTGATCCCACCATTCTGGACAGTGCCTTTCGGTTCTGGGCCGTGGCACCTCTGAACCAGGTGATTTTGTCCCCTGTGAGAAGACTCTACAGCTCCAGCGTTGAAAGCCGTCAGCATCCTGTGGGAGACCTTGACCCTGGCCAGACATTTTAGATGGTAGAGACACTGGCATGTCTTTATCACCAAGCTGTTTGTATGTGTTGTCCAGGAGAGGTCTTCTGTGAAATTGACCCCAGGGTATTTGAAGTTGCTCACCTTCTCGACTGTGGCCCCGTTGATCATCAGCGGGCTGTAGTTCCTCATCTGCTTCCTCCCATAATCAATAATCATCTCATTAGTCTTGGTTACATTCAGGGAGAGATTGGTATTGTGACACTGTGTGGAGAGGATGTCCACTTCCTCTAAGTAGGCCTTCACGTCATGACGTTAGCCCTCATCACTAACTTTGCTGTTAGTGATGAGGCCTACCACCACTGTGTCATCGGCAAACTTCACCAACTTGTTGGAGCTGTGTTTGGGTCTAAGCAGCTGGGGAGGGAGGAGTAGACTTGGGCTGTAACCAGTTTTTCAAAGCATTTCATCACTATAGATGCTACAGGACGGTATTCATTCCTGGAGGTAGGACAGAGGATTTTGGGGACAGGAATGATGGTGTAGGACTGAAAACACAGTTTGGTTGAGGGAGAGGTTAAAAATGTTGGTGAAGACTGGTGCTGCTTGGTTAACTCAGGCTCTTAGCACATGTCTGGGGGTGTTGTTTGGGCTGCATGTTTTTCTGGTGTTAACTTTGTATAGCACCTATCTCACATCCAGTTCTGAAATGACCAGTCCTTCCTCTTCCACAGTTAGACCTAATGGTCCATACTAGAGGTCGACAGATTGATCGAGTTCAAGCCGCACCTATAATGATTGTTGGAACAATAGTTAATCTACAAAAATCTACACCGATAGTTTTTCCCCGGTTGTGTCGGTTGCCGGAGCAGCTGAGAAGGGTCTGCTGTCGTTATACAGTACGAGAGCGGCCTCTAGAGGTGAAATAAAAACTATCACTGATGCCTCATGGTGTTTGTTTTGACACGGGAGACTACACTCTTCATGGAGCGGGATACTTCAGATGCAGATTTAAAACATTGATAACGAAAAGGATTTATTTGGAGTGTTACTTTTTGGTTCAGTTTGGATATATATCTTTTATTTACTTTAATATTTATTAATAGTTAAATGCTCTAATACTCTTTGTAACCGGTCATTTATCCACGACCGCCCACTTTAGTGCTAAAAATTCAAGTTGGTGAATTGGGTAGCGCTGTTCATTGTGGCTCACTTTTCTGCTGGCGAACGCCACCGGCCTTAGTCCTTCTAGGTGTTCTTGATAAAGTACAGCACCAAGCTCTTTTAAGCTTGCATCGGTGTGGAGAAAGTAAGGCTTGTTGGCATCTGCAAAAGCTAACACTGGCGGATTGGTGAGGCACTGGATGATCTGGTGAAACGCGTCAGTACAAGCCTGGTCCCACTGGTCACCAAATGGCTCAGACTCTTTCAGATAGGTCTTTGTCTTCTCTTTAGCTTGCTTCTTTCTTTTTGCGTGGGTGCATAGCCTTTAGTGAGTTCTGTGAGGCATCTGACAATAGCTGAATAGTTGGCTATAAACCTCCGATAATATCCACAGAATCCCAGGAAAGACTTCAGAGACTTCAGATCAGTGGGCCGAAGCCAGTGGGTGACAGCCTCAACTTTTCCGGGATCTGTACCAACGCCCTCTGCCGATACTATATGCCCCACATATTTCACCTTGGGTTGGCAAAACTGACATTTGTCCAGAGAGAACTTTAGTGCTACCTCCTCCAGTCTGTCCAGCACCTTGAGAAGCCTCTCTACATGTTCCTCCAATGACTTTCCAAGACTATTAGGTCATCTAGGTAAACCAATACCTGGAGAAGGTTCATGTCACCCACTGCTCGCTCCATCAGTCGTTGGAACGTCACAGGGGCTCCAGTGATGCCCTGCGGCATTCTTTCAAACTGATAAAACCCTAGTGGCAGATGAAGGCTGTTTTCTCCTTATCAGCTTCTGACATCACAATCTGGTAATATCCACTTCGCAAATCTAAGACTGAAAACCACTTGCTCTCTGACAAGCACTCAAGCGCATCATCAATGTGGGGAGTGGTATACTGATCTGGAACGGTTCGACTATTCAGTGTTCTGTAGTTTATGCACATTCTAACACTTCCATTCTTCTTTCTTGCTACGACTATTGGAGAGGCGTATGGGCTATAAGACTCCTTGATAATACCAGCTTTCAGAAGATCTTGTAAGTGTCTTCATACATCTTAAATATTCGCTGGCACTAATCGCCATGACCGCTCTCGGAAAGGTCTCGTGTCTGACAGTTGGATATGATGCTCTACACCCTTCGCTAGTCCCACATCCCACTCATGTAGAGAAAACACACTGGCTCGTTTTGACAGCTTTTGTCTGAGTCTAGTTTTCCAGTTTTCTGGGATGGGTGAAGTTGATGCCATGGGGGTCAAACTCTGGTAAAGTCACATCTATTTTGGATGCAGGTTTTGGCTGAAAAGCTGGCATCACTGAATCTGCAGAGCACAGGTTACCCGTAATTGTCCCAACTGGGAGGCTTGTATCTCTCATTGACTCATTGTGAACCAACACAGTGAAGTGCTCTCCATTTACTTCTGAACTAGGCACTACCATGGGTTGCAGCAGCAACCCAGCCGGCAGTGGGACCGTTTGTGAAGCTTCCACCATCAGCACTTATTTGTCCAAGGGCTTCTCTAACTCTACCTTACATACAGCACGGCGGTTACCACCAGGCCCCATCCACTTGACCCATCCTACTTCCTCTTCTCCCTCCCAGGCCACTGACGCCACCCTCTGGGCTGGGTCTTCAGCTTGGTTACCTAAGGTTTGTGCGATATCCAGCCTGGCTGCCTCTTTACACAGTTTAGCCAACCGCTTGAAGAGACTGGCATTGGTGCCCAGGATAACCGGAATCTGCTCTGGAGTTCTAGGGCCAGGACAGATAAGGGCAAGGATTGAGATGGACTCTTTGGACCCAGTCACACTCTCTGGAAACTCTGTCTACTACTACTTAGCCAAGATAGGGATAGCTAGTTTCACTTGGACCCCATATAACCAGGCCAGATACAGGATGAATCATGACATTTGACAAGTACTGCTTATACCAGTCCTCAAAGATGATCGTTACTTGTCAGCCACTATCCAACAAGGCACTACACTGTTGGCCACTCACTCTCAAGTGTACTACAGAGGATGGACCTATTAACCCTTGGGGGAATGTCTTTACCTCCTACTGAAGTCAACTCACTTTTCTTGACTGAGCATATCGTACCAGTACTGTCATCTTCTTGGTTTTGTGATTGTCCCTCTTTGGCTTTCTTGAGAGAGCAAATTCGTTTTTTAATGACTCTGTTCTGATTTTCTGCATTCTGACACTTGTTGGCGAAATGTCCATTTTCACCACACCGGTAGCAGATGCATTCTTCTGAGCCTCTAAAAGGCTTATATGGCTGTTGGCTGTAAACTTGTGACTTGTTTTTTCAAAGCTGCTACCCCTTTAGTTTCACGGCTTTCAGACACAGGCATCTCGGCTACTGGACTAGTCCCGTTATCAAAGCCCCATCAAGAAGTGGCAGATGATGTCATTGAGGCGAACCTCGACTTCGGCTCTTTAATCTCTGCTTTCAAACTCTGTAAGTCAGTCTGACGACTATCCACGTCTGGGTTAGCATGAACTCTATGTGCAGACAGATTAACCTTGACTCTAGCGGCAATGAACTCCTCTTCAGCCCGAATCTCAGCCAGCAGCTCTAAAAACATTGGAGGATTCTGCTTTTGCTCCCTTAGTTTTAGCTGAACTAGCATCAGATCCGAATGTAAGGCACCCCGAAGTAGCTGCTCTACTCTGGATGTATCCACACGACTAGCAGGAACACCCCCTTTAATAACCACCTTTGTCAGAGACTGCTCTAATCGCCTCAGGAAGTCTGACAGTTTCTCATATTGGCCTTGCTGCAATAGCCTAATATCAAAGTAGAGGTCTTCACCTGATTCAGCTGTTCCGAATGCACTCTCAATAGCATCCAAGCATTTATGAGGTGTAACGTCAGCATCAGCTGTCCGCACAGCTTTTACTACAGCTAGAGCTGGCCCTCTAAGGCTTTCCATAATCCTCAGTCACTTTTCTTTGGCAGAGCAGTCTATGCTCCATCACTTCTTCCCCTGCAGGAGCTGGTAAGGTGCCAGAGAACATCCTCAGGTGCCGATAACTACTATTCTCTCCTGAAGGCTTCTCTATTTTGGACAACAGGTCACCAACAGCCGGAATGATGGACTCAGCAGAGCCACTAGACCTTGATGCTTCAAGCAGGACTTTCAATGGAGTGTGTGCTTCTTCATCTAAAGCTGGAGCTTCAGTTGCCATGACGATAGGCCAAGCCTCATCGCTATGGGTGTGCATTACTTCATACGGGACCTTGGTTGGATCAATCTTTTCTTTACATTCACACAGTACTGTTAGTCGGTCAAGTGTTGTATTAAACTTTCTTCCTCTAACTCGCACTTGTCCCAAAGCCTTGATAGTTTCCAGAGTTTCTTCTATCTGCGCAACTTCAAACTCTTTGGGGACAACTGCTAGCAATGTGTGGGTTTGATTGAGAGACTCCCTTTGACGCCACTCTCTAAGCTCTTTCACCAGCTCTAATTTCACTGACTGAAGTTCCATGGTAATCTACTTTTGCCTATTAGTATTACGGAATTGTGGTTGGGAACTCAAAAAAAATTAGATAGATCCCAGCGGTGCCTCCAATTTATGTAGCGTCCCTTTGGTGTAATACCTTTTACTTGGGGGAGCTACCCTGAGTTCTTTTCTATTTATCAACAGAAATACTAAATATTTACTCTTCTTTGTGTTTGGTGTTACTCGGCTAATGCCTTGGGATCCTCATGCATTCCATAATTATCCAATTAATAAATATACTCTTTATGAAATGTCCACTATATCCCCCCATACAATGATATCTCTTATCACTGATTAACTGTCTATGATCTCAGAAAAATAGACTAATTTGAAGTGTATACACTAATGTTTAACCTTTGTCAGTAATCAAACCAATGTCTAAACCTTTAACAGTTTTACTAATATAGACACAGTATTTAACATGAAAATCAGGCATTAGACATTCAGCTTCAATTTTACATCATGTACAGTTCTCCGAATGCCTTAAGAATTTATAAAGGGCACAACAACAGAAAAAGTTGTGCACAACACTCAAAAGATATAGGCTATTCGCCCAGATTAACCAACAAAAACCGGCATTACCCCATACAACAAACAAAATAATAATACCAAGTTCCCCGTTGCAGGCCTGAATGTAGCTGGCGTACGTAGAAGCCTCAAACGAAATGGTTGCTTCACCACGAGGGCAAACACAAATAAATGGTACCTTGATCAAGAATGGGCTCACACTCACGCAGGGTTGTTGCAAGATAAGAAGAAAAGGAGCTTCACACACAGGTAGTCATCCGCAAAGTCCACAGCTCCTTTCTCCGTGACAAACACAGTCTCTGCACCTCCAGTCGGCTGTTCGCTAACTTATTAGCAGAGTCCACGTGTGCACCACTTAACTTGTAGTGATGGTACTTGAAAGAAGAAAAAACCCGCAGCTAGTGAATTCACACTCCTTCCACATGCACGCTCTTCTCCCTCCTCCCTCTCGTGCCGTTTTTTTTCTCAACCTTCCAGTGACCTGTAACTCCATCCTGATTGGTCCATTAACCCATAAACATAAACTTACACCTTTACATCCCTTTTTTCTGTACATACCTCACAATATTATTACAGCATTAAACTCCTTATGACCTGTAATTTTTCCCAAACAACTATTTAAGAACTTATTCAATGAATGAATCAATTTAAATAATGACACTATTTTCCACCTCGCTACAAGTCCCTTCAGATGTCTGAGTTTTCACCACCTCTCAAAAGCCATGCTTTAGAATGGGCTCTGTCAATTGTCCCGCCCATTATTGCAGTTATTTTGTGCTGAACCTAGTTCTGTTTCCCAAAATATAAACAAATCGGTGATCCACGGCCCTATGCCACCAAGAGCTTACTGCTCCCAGTAGGACCAACATTGCTTAACAGATCTCAGAGGAGAGGTCATTGTGAGTGGTTGTTAAGATTGTGTTATGTTTGCACTGTACACTGTTATTAGTTTTTATTACTCTGTGTCTTGTTTATTTCCAGCAGTGTAGTGTAATGTTTGTATGTGTAAGTGTGCACTGTAGGATCACTATAAACCAGCAACAAATTCCTTGTATACTCAGGCATACTTGGCCAGTGTTAGACTTCCATGTATCTCAGGAATCTCAGATTATGCCTTTCAGATCTTCCGTCATGCCTTTCAGCCTGTTCTACAATTACTTCTATTAACTTTTAGTTCTGTGCTTAGAAAGTGTGGTTCTCCTCAGAGTGCTTCAGATCGATCTGGGGAGCCTAAATGAACACACACTAACACATGCATGCTCAAGTAGACATCCGAGTTTATTCATGCAAACCAAGAGTATTTATACACATTGATAAGAAGCAGTGCGTGGACGGTTTCTACTGGTGCAGGGGCCAGACAGATTTAGACAAAACACACAGCACCCAGGGTCATACTACAAAATAAGTCCACTATAATAAAGATGGCAGGTGATCAGCTTATTCAAAGAGACAATTAAATGTATACATTCATCATAGGTATTTGATAGCATAGAAACATAAACAGAAACTATAGCCCAGTATTCCCCATATCCAAGGTGTCTTAATAGCAGTTCATAATATAAGAGTACATGATATAAGAGAATTTCCTTTCAGCCAGTAAAGCTTATTCTGATTCTGAAAGCTCGGATTTGGTTAGGCCATGGAAAAGCCTAACCAACCTTTTGGCAAACTGCTTGGCACCTTAGGAGGGGGAGACGAGACATTACAGAAGCTTAGCTAAGCGAGTGTAGGGTAGAGTTGACCATGTTGATATTGTTGAGCAAATGAATTAGCAGTTTTGGAAACTTTCACCCATGGAATTGATGCATCCCTAGCAATAATACATTTGAGTTGCAGTTCATCATTGCTCATTGAGATAATGTTGCTTTCTATTTTTTATGTTATTGACGTCCATTTTTTTTTCTCCCTAGAGACAGAAGAACATGATGCTCACAAGACCTTCCAGTAGTCATCAAACGACTGCTACTATTCTTTGTATTATGACCAGTCAAGAACAAATGCACACAGAACTTCACATCTGCTCATATTGTGGGAAGAGTTTTACTCACCAGAGTAGTTTACAAAGGCACCAGCACATTCACACAGGAGAAAAACCTCATCAGTGCTCACAGTGTAGAAAGAGTTTCAATCAGAGAGGTCATCTCCAACAACACCAGCGCATTCACACAGGAGAGAAACCATTTATCTGTGTGCAGTGTGGGGCAAAATTTACTCACAAGTGTACTCTCAAAAGACATGAACGCATCCATACAGGAGAGAAGCCGTATCACTGCTCACAATGTGGAAAGAGTTTTGCTGACTTGAGTAGCTTCCAAAGACACCAACATATTCACACAGGAGAAAAGCTCTATCAGTGCTCACAGTGTGGAAAGAGTTTTAATCTAGAGAGTACTCTCCAACAACACCAGCGTGTTCATACTGGAGAAAAGCCGTATCACTGCTTACAGTGTGGGAAGAGTTTTAATCAAAGAGGTAATCTCCAACAACACCAACGAATTCATACAGGAGAGAAACCATTTATCTGTGTACAGTGTGGGGCAAAATTTGCTCACAAATGTAATCTCAAAACACACCAACGCATCCATACAGGAGAGAAGTCGTATCACTGCTCACAATGTGGAAAGGATTTTGCTGGCTTGAGTAGTTTCCAAAAACACCAACGGATTCACACTGGAAAGAAGCCGTATCACTGCTCACAGTGTGAAAAGAGTTTTAATCGACAGGATGCACTCCAGTATCACCAGCGTATTCATACAGGAGAGAAACCATTCATCTGTGTACAGTGTGGGGCAAAATTTACTCAGAAGTGTAATCTCAAAACACACCAGCGCATCCATACAGGAGAGAAGCCGTACCACTGCTCACAATGTGGAAAGAGTTTTGCTGACTTGAGTAACTTCCAAAGACACCAACAAATTCACACAGGAGAGAAATCGTATCACTGCTCACAGTGTGGAAAGAGTTTTAATCTAGAGAGTGCTCTCCAGCACCACCAGCACATTCACACTGGAGAAAAACCCTATCAGTGCTCACAGTGTGGAAAGAGTTTTAATCACAGAGGTAATCTCCTACAACATCAGCGTATTCATACAGGAGAGAAACCATTCATCTGTGTACAGTGTGGGGCAAAATTTACTCACAAGTGTAATCTCAAAACACACCAACGCATCCATACAGGAGAGAAGCCGTACCACTGCTCACACTGTGGAAGGAGTTTTGCTGTCTTGAGTAGTTTCCAAAAACACCAACGTACTCATACAGATTAAAAGTTGTATCACTGCCCACAGTGTGGAAAAAGTTTTACTCACTCAAGTACTCTCCAAAAACACGAAACCATTCATGTGAGAGAGAAGCTGTGTTACTGCTGACTATGGGGGAAGATTTTTCTACAGGTGTTTGCTTATATTTTGACCAGAGATTTACTGGTTTAACAGTCCGTACAGGAATTCGCTGAGTTTTTGAGAACACTACTTGAAATGGCAAATTTGCGGTTGCATGAAATTATTTTGCATGGTTGCATTTGTTGGTAAAATGAGACCGTTAAGCTGTATTTATGTGCGATCTACGTGTATTAGGAGGGCTTTGACTGAATGCATGTCATGATGACATCACACGGTGCATTGTGATGGGGACATATGATGTGTCTTGGTGAAAATCTACAGTTTTAAACTTACAAGCTCCTCAAAATATTGTGGACTTTCCTTGATTTTTCGTTAAAATCGTTAAATCCTGGAGGGACACCTAAGTGTTCCAACACCGAGTCAACAGTTTTTGACATTTGACAAAATGTGAATGAAATATTTTCCTGTAATTTACAGTAGTTCTATAAATTAGGCTTGTGCAGTATTTATTATATCCTTATTTCTTTCCATTATAAACTGCCTTCAACAGTCTTGTATTTTTTCATAATATTCTAACCTCCACAACAGGATTTGTAGACTGAAGGTACTCTTAGTCCCTGACCTAATTAACCAGTTTATTGATGGAGACTTCAAAGCACTTCTGTAAGTCGTTCTGTATAAGGGCATCTGTCAAATGTGGTAAGTGTAATTTGTCCTATCCAAAATGTCCTATCCAAAATGGGTTTGTAGAATCACACTTGCATACATACATATATCAGATATAAAGACACTGAGGTTTGGAACACAATAGTTTTGGAGAGTTTTTAAGTAGTTTCTTTGTACAAACTGGAAGCCAGTAAAATTAAACAGTCTAAGTCAGAGTAGTTTATCTAAGAATGGAAGTACAGCATAAAGTAGCTGAGATTAGAATTTAGCAGGTGGTATAGTGTGCATTCTGCTTTGTGGTATATAAATATGAAGTAGATCACGTTTACAATCTGGCCACCAAAAATGATTTTTAAAAATTTAATTGAACGAGTTGAAAAAAAAAGAGCTAGTGGCTTTTATTCCACTCATTGGCCAGAGTGGAGGAGAGGAGAGGAGAGGGGAGGGGGGCATGCAACATACAACATACAATCTCAGTGTAATCCATATATAAAATAGGAATCAAGTGGATTTCATACATAACATACCGATTTGATTGATTTCAGTTTCAGGCTGTTACACCTCGAAGTTCAAAGGGGGTGAAAGATGCAATACACTGTACAGTAAAACCATCATTTGGAAAATGTGTTCTTTTGGTAAAGAATTGCAGTCTCCTTATCTTTTTTTGTATCAATTCATTAGTGTGTCCAATTCATTTGTAAAATGAAAATGTAACCGAAATGCTTATAAATAAACACATTTAAGAGGAGTTGTTGATTTATTTATTTTTTATTGATCTGTTAAACTGATTTTAATTTCGGTCAAGCTCACGTGACATTGGACTAAGTATACAGGTGCATCTCAAAAAATTAGAATATTGTGGAAAAGTAAATATTTTCCTGTAATTTAATTCAAAAAGTGGAACTTGAAGATATTCTAGATTCTTTACACATAAAGTGAAATATTTCGAGCCTTTTTTCATTTTAATCTTGATTACGGCTTACAGTTCACAGAAATCAAAAATCCAGTGTCTCAAAATATTCTAATAAAGAAATTATAATACATAAATATCGACCTGAGAAGACTCTAATCAGCGAATTATTTCCAAACAGCTGCGAAGGTTTCCTGAGTCTTTAATCTCTCAGTCTAGTTCAGCATACAACCACAATCACGGGGAAGATGAAAGTAAATGTATTTCATTTGGAAATCAAGGTCCCAGAGTCTAGAGGAAGAGTGGAGAGGAACAGAATCCAAGCTGCTTGAAGTCCAGTGTGAAGTTTCCACAGTCAGTGATGATTTGGGGTGCCATGTCATCTGCTGGTGTTGATCCATTGTGTTTTCTCAAGTCGGGAGTCAATGCAGCGTCTACCAGGAGATTTTAGAGAACTTCATGCTTCCATCTGCTGACGAGCTTTATGGAGATGCTGATTTCCTTTTCCAGCAGGACTCGCCACCTGCCCACAGTGCCAAAACTACTAGTAACTGGTTTACTGACCATGGTATTACTGTGCTTGATTGGCCAGCTGACTCGCCTGACCCGAACCCCATAGAGAATCTTTGAGAAACACCAGACCCAACAATACAGACAAGGTGAAGGCCACTATCAAAGCAACCTGGACTTCCAGAACACCTCAGCAGTGCCACAGGCTGATCGCCTCCATACCACGCCACACTGATACAGTAATTCCTGCAAAAGGATTAAAGCCCTGACTGAGTATTGAGCACATAAATTAGATACTGGATTTTTGATTTCCATGAGCTGTAAGCCATAATCATTGAGATTAAAACAAAAAAGTCTTGAAATATTTCACTTTATGTGTAATGAATCTAGAATATCTGAAAGTTCCACTTTTTGAATGAAATTACAGAAAAAAATGTACTTTTCCACGATATTCTAATTTATTGAGATGCACCTGTAGAAGAGAAATTATTTATAATCGCACTATTCGGTGTCACCCAGATGAGGATGGGTTCCCTTTGAATCTGATTCATCTCAAGTTTTCTTCGTCATGTCGTCTCAGGAAGTTTTTCCATCTGCCACCGTCACCTCTGGCTTGTTCTTTAGGGATAAATAAAAATGTTATATCTGTATTTCTATAAAGCTGCTTTGTGACAGTGTCCATTGTTAAAAGCGCTGTATAAATAAAATTTAGTTGAATTGAATAGCTGTGTAACCGTGTAGTGTTTCCAGTATAATCGCATCCCCCGAAGCAGCTCTTTGATTCATTTCCCGCCAGTCCAGTAGGTGGCAGTAGAACACCTTTCACCTGTGAAACCACCTCAAATCGAAGAAGACGACGACCTGCAGGTTTTCCCGCTTGGACAGCAGTTCCATGTAACTTTTTTGCTTGAATGTTTACAACACATTCTTTATTTAACTGTCTTTACAGCGACAGTTAAATCTGATCCAGTTTAAAAGAAAGAAGATCACTGAGGTGGATTCATGTGTTGATCTTTAAATCCTGAGGTAAGTTAAAGTGAAAATGGTTCTGTGAGCTGCTCGGTCTCAGCTAGAACACTAACTGGATCCTAGATGGATCTCTGCTTCATATCTAATAGCGTCTAGTGCAGATAGATGACTTGTACCTTTTAAATAAATAAATAAGTATTTATATAAATCTGATCTCTAGGAATTCTAGTTTTATCATTTTCTTGACATTGCTGATGAGTAGACAAGTTACCTCAGCAAACATTTTCCTCATCGGTTAAGCATTATTATCGACCCTGGGTCTTCACAGTGTCGGGTTTTGGCAGACATTGAATGAAAATTTAATTAGAATTATAATTATGGACATACACAACTCTGAGTGACCAATAAACACAGCCAGTTCGAGCCTTTTAGGGCTTATATGTGCATTAAGGTGCGTTAAGCAAGGTAGTTCTAATACAGTTTAGGGGGGGATTGCTGTTTATATGTAAATCTGTTAACTGGAAAGTTTTACTGTTTAACTACATATTACACACCGTATTACCTCACTTTTATACAACAAGAGATTATAGACATGATGGGCTACAAGAAAATGTATGCAAAAATGTATTGTTGTATTTTGGATATAAACACACACACACACACACACATATATATTTATATTCTTGGACTAAGATATAAATGCCCTCAATATTGACAAAATATATCAATTGAATGCATATGTAAGAATAAATTATGTTTTCTCTATATATTATTATAAAATTATGTATTTAGGATAGGAAATACACATATATCTTGGACTTCATTAACAGGTTAAAGATACTGATTAGATAGAAATATATATATATGCATGCATATGCATAAGATAAGATAACATTTATTGATCCCACACTGGGGAAATTCCCTCGTTACAGCAGCTCAATTACACATAAAACAGATAGGAAAGAATACACATTAAATAGGAATAGAATTTAAATAAAGTATCTAGATTGGCACCCTGTCCAGGGTGTACCCCGCCTTGTGCCCGATGCTTCCTGGGATAGGCTCCAGGTTCCCCTGTGACCCTGAAGAAGGATAAGCGGTATAGAAGATGGATGGATGGATAAAGTATCATATATATATATATACACACACACACACAGGAATAGAAAAATAAGAATTAGAGTAGTAAAAAAATAATAATGCTAATATGTACACTATGACCACCACAATGTATGTACAGATGAATACAAATTTGAATATATACAGATGTGTAACACCTTGTTTATATACATGAGTGGATAAATGGATTATTGCGCAGGTAACAATAGAGGGGTGAGCAACAAATAATAATGTGTGGGTTGATGATGCAAAAAAACAGCTAGCGGTGCTACATTATGTTGTTGTTGCATTAAAGGGTCTGACTGCTGTAGGGATGAAGGACCTGCGGTAGTGCTCTTTCTTGCACTGAGGGTACAGCATCTGCTGCTGAAGGAGCTGCTCAGGGACCCCAGTATCTCATACAGGGGGTGAGAGGAATTGCTCATGATAGATGTCATTTTAGCTAACATCCTTCTCTCCCCCACCACCTCTATGCTGTCCAGGACAGAGCTAGCCCTCTTAACCAGTTTGTTGAGACGTTTCCTGTCCCTCTCTGTGCTCCCAATTCCCCAGGAAACTACCGCATAGAAGATGCATAGAAGATGCTTCCACAGTGTCATAGAAAGTTTTAAGCAGGGTCCTGCACACACCAAAAGACCTCAGTCTCCTCAGCAGGTGGAGACGACTTTGGCCCTTTTTGTACAGGACATCTGTGTTTGTGGACCAGTCCAGTTTATTGGTGAGGTGAACACCCAGGAATTTATGTTTCCACTTTCGCGATGTCAATACCCTGGATGCTCACCGACGTAGACCAGGTTGGCCTCCTACGGAGGTCGACTACCATCTCCTTTGTCTTGCAGGCGTTGAGGCAGAGGTGGTTTAATTCACACCAGTTGACAAAGTCAGCGATGACCTCCCGGAATTCCTGATCATTCTCCTCTGATACTCGTCCAACAATGACCATATCATCAGAGAACTTCTGCATGTGGCAGCTGTTAGTGTTATGCCTGAAGTCCGTTGTGTACAGGGTGAAGAGAAATGGAGCAAGCACCGTACCCTGCGGTGCTCCCGTGCTGCTGACCACCACATCAGACATACAGTCCTGGAGCCTCACATACTGTGGTCTGTCAGTGAGATAGTTGGTGATCCATGCAGCCAGGTGGCAGTCAACTCCAGCTCCCAAAAGCTTCCCCCTAAGTAGTGATGGCTGAATTGTGTTGAAAGCACTGGAAAAATAAAAAAAACATGATCCTCACAATGCTCCCAGTATTCTCCAGGTGTAGAAATGATCTGTGCATCAGATAAATAATGGCGTCCTCAACCCCCATGCCTAGTCGGTAAGCAAACTGTAGGGGGTCTAGCTCTGAGCTCACTTGGGTACACAGTTGTCGCAGTACAATTCTCTCCATGGATTTCATCAGGTGTGAAGTCAAGGCCTGAAGTGGTTTGGCTCACTTGGATGTGCAATTTTGGGTACTGGAACCACACAGGAAGTCTTCCACAGTACTGGAACTCGCGCTAGTCTCAGGCTCAGATTAAAGATGTGCAGGATGACCTCACTGAGCTGATCTGCACAGTCTTTAAGCAGTCTGGAGCTGATTCCATCCGGGCCTGTGGCCTTTCTTGCCTTGATCTTCTTTAGCGCCTTCTTCACCTGATTGAGTGTCAGAGAGAGACTGCAGGGGGGAGTTATTGGCGATCCCTGATGAGTGATATTAGGGGAGGGGTGTGAAACCTCCTCGAGTGAGGGATGGTGAGCAGTGGAGAGGTGTGAGCTGTGTAATGCTGATATCTCAGAAACTCTGAGGTGTGAGTTGGATATTGGGCTACTAAGTTATGAAATTTGGTGCACAATTATAGGACGGTCTCCATGTTAATCATAGCAATTTTTGAGTCTCTACTTCAAACCCTTTAGTGCCACCAACTGCCTAAATTTGCAATCATGTTTATGTTAACTTTTTAACCAGGGGTAGCTACAAAAATCTATTTTCCTCTGATTCCTTGGCTCAAGACGATTCGCGTGCACCCTATGACGTCGTTTTCCGTTATGAAAATTTTTGCACCATTTTGAATTTTCTGAAAAACCTACTTTTTCGAACTTGTCCTAGGCGGTTTGTCCGACATCATCTAGAGCCATTTTCAATAAAAAAGGATTCACAGAATTTTGATAAACCATACCATTTCTGAATGGTGCTTCAACGAATTTGATGGACGTGAGGGTATATCTCCATAACACTTTGAGGGATTGTGATTAAACGTGGTTATTGACATCAGCATTAGGCCCTGAGGTTAGCTGCAGTGTTTGGAACAGCATGACCTAGTGGTCATGAGATATGAAAAATGCACATTTTCGCTTATAACTTCTGAACAGTTTGTCTTAAAATCATCAAATCTGTCTCATTAGATTCAGTGGGGTATACCAAGACTAACAATATGGCCATTTTGGATGTCAGCTATTTTGAATTTAGTCATAAAATGCTGTATTTTACAAACAATTTGGTATATCGTTACGAAACACTGTAGGGGTCTTTGACACCAAAAAAGTTTCGGGACAGCGCCACCTTGTGGTCAAAAATTATAATGCTGTTTCCAGAAATGCTAATAACTATTGACCCCTTTTGCCTTTTGTCATGAGACTGGCCTTGATATATTTCATCATTTCTGCCAAGAACAGTAATACCAATTATGTCAATATTGAGCAAACTTCCTGTCAGTCATGTTTAAATGATTTGAAAACCTACTTTTTCAAGCTCCTCCTATATTGTTTTCCAATTTGCAAAAAAATTGGCCTGCATCATCTGACACTCAAGACAAAAAGTTATTCAAAGAATTTTGATAAACCATACCATTTTCGAATGGCGCTTTAACGAATTCGATGAAGAATGTGCAAAATTGAACTTGAGTCTGTATCTCTGAGACACTTTGAGGGATTGTGACGAAACCTGGTACATGTCATCACCATTAGCGTTTCAGCGCACTGCCCCCTACTGGTCAGGAGACAAGATATTATACAAGCTCAGCCAAACATGTGTGGTGAGTGTTGATATTGGTGAGCAAATGAATTAGCAGTTTTAGAAACTCCTTAACCCATGGTATTGATTCATCCATACCAATGAAAATACATAGAAAAATTAAACGGTCCTTTATGGGGAATTGGGATAATGTTGCTTTGTATTTTTTGTTATTGACTTCCATTTTTTTCTCCCTAGAGACAGAAGAACATGATGCCCACAAGAGAGTCCAGTAGTCAACAATCAACTGCTACTATTCTTTGTATTATGACCAGTCAAGAACAAATACAAATGCACACAGAACTTCACATCTGCTCATATTGTGGGAAGAGTTTTACTCACCAGAGTAATTTACAAACGCACCAGCGCATTCACACAGGAGAAAAACCTCATCAGTGCGCACAGTGTGGAAAGAGTTTTGCTCAACTTAGTAATTTCCAACAACACCAGCGTATTCATACAGGAGAGAAACCATTTATCTGTGTACAGTGTGGGGCAAAATTTACTCACAAGTGTAATCTCAAAAGACACGAACGCATCCATACAGGAGAGAAGCCATATCACTGCTCACACTGTGGGAAGAGTTTTTCTAATTTGAGTAATTTCCAAAAACACCAACGAATGCACGCAGGAGAGAAGTCGTATCCCTGCTCACAGTGTGGAAAGAGTTTTAATCTAGAGAGTAATCTCCAACAACACCAGCGCATTCACACTGGAGAAAAACCATATCAGTGCTCACAGTGTGGGAAGAGTTTTAATCACAACAGGTCTCTCCAGCGTCACCAGAGTATTCACAGAGGAGAGAAGCCGTATCACTGCTCACAGTGTGGGAAGAGTTTTAACCGAGAGTGTAATTTCCAAACACATCAGCGCATTCACACCGGAGAGAAACCTTATCAGTGCTCACAGTGTGGAAAGAGTTTTAATCAACAAAGTGGTCTCAAAGCACACCAGCGCATTCACACGGGAGAAAAGCCGTATCACTGCTCACAGTGTGGGAAGAGTTTTAATCGACGGAGTACACTCCAGTATCACCAGCGAATTCATACAGGAGAAAAACCATTTATTTGTGTACAGTGTGGGGCAAAATTTACTCATAAGGGTAATCTCAAAACACACCAGCGAATCCATACAGGAGAGAAGCCGTACCACTGCTCACACTGTGGAAAGAGTTTTGCTGGCTTGAGTAGTTTCCAAAGGCACCAACAAATTCACGCAGGAAAGAAGTCGTATCACTGCTCACAGTGTGGAAAGAGTTTTAATCTAGAGCGTGCTCTCCAACAACACCAGCGCATTCACACTGGAGAAAAGCCTCATCAGTGTTCACAGTGTGGGAAGAGTTTTAATCAAAGGGGTAATCTCCAACAACATCAAAGAATTCATACAGGCGAGAAACCATTTCTCTGTGTGCAGTGTGGGGCAAAATTTACTTACAAGTGTAATCTCAAAACACACCAACGCATCCATACCGAAGAGAAGCCGTATCACTGTTCACAGTGTGGAAAGAGTTTTGCTGTCTTGAGTAGCTTCCAACAACACCAACGGATTCACACTGGAGAGAAGCCATATCACTGCTCACAATGTGGAAAGAGTTTTAATCAACAGAGTACACTCCAGTATCACCAGCATATTCATACAGGAGAAAAGTCGTATCACTGCTCACAGTGTAGGAAAAGTTTTACTCACCCGAGTAATCTCCAAAAACACCAGGCCATTCACATGAGAGAGAAGCTCTGTTAGTGTTGATGGTGTGGGAAGATTTTTGTACAACTGTTTGATTATATTTTGAACAGAGATTTACTTGTTTAACAGTCCGTACAGGATTCCGCTGAGTTGTCTTGCGATCGTTGCGCCCAAAAATTCTTCATGCTTGAATTCAATTTTAAAAGTTTGCCGAATTTTTTTGTGCTTCTTTGCGGAAAACTACTTGAATTGGAAAATATGCAGTTGCATGAAATGGTCTTTCACAGTGATATTTGTTGGCGAATGAGACCTTTTGGCTGTACTTTGGTGTGATGCACGTGAATCGAAGAGGGCTTTGAGTGAATGTGTCGTGATGGCGTCACGTGATGCGTCTTGGCGAAAATCTGCGTTAATTCTGAAAAATTGCAAACTCCTCCCAATATTACAGAGTTTCCTTGATTTTGTGTAAAATCATGAAATCTTGGAGGGAACAACACCAAGCCAGTTTTTGACATTTGACAAAATATGACATTACATGAAATATTATTTCCTGTAGTTTACAGTAGTTCTATAAATTAGGCTTGTGCAATATTGATTTTATACTAATTCCTTTCCATTATAAACTGTCTACAACAGTCTTGTCTTTTTTCATACTATTCTAACCTCCACAACAGGATTTGTAGACTGAAGGTACTCTTAGTCCCTGACCTAATGAACCAGCTTGAGCACTAATATAATAATAATTTAATATAATATAATTGCCAATAAACATCACTAGATATCATATAGGCACATATTGCACAAACCTAGTATAAACTATAGCTACTCGCCTTGATTTCCAGCGGTTAAGTAAAAGACCTTCACTCCTGAAATTTGATTGGAATTAGTTATAGTAACAGCTACACTTTTGTTCTTAGGGTGAAGAATTGCAGTCTGCTCTGTCTGTCTGATCTGTTTTGTATGTAAATTCATTTGATATGTCCAATTCATTTGTAAAAATTTAAATATAACCCAAATGCTTACAAATAAACACGTTTAAAAGGAGTTTTTTTTAATTGATCTGTTAAACTGATTATTTTGGGCAAGTGCATTTGACACTGGATTAAGTGTAATGTGATGAGAGAGAACTGAGCATGCAAGCAGTAACAGTCAAAGCAGAACTGGGGAAAGGAATATTTCTAATATATAAAAGAATGGTTGGTCAGGTAACAAGGAAGGAAAGGGTGTTTACTAGTCTGTTAACGTCACAGTTGTTTAAACACTAAACATGATAAGAAATTACAATATGAGGAGGTATGGTTAATCTCAGGCACTTGAGATGATGAAACATGTATTTATGCAATTGATAACTGAATTCTTGAATGTTAATTTTCTATAACAGCATGGCCCTGGCAATAATTCTGGCTGTAACAAAAATTATTTAAAATTAAATTGGTTCAAGAACTTTCGACTGTTATTAGTAGAAAAAAAGTAATTAAATTCAGGGAGACTAACAGTGGTGTTACATGACCCTGGCATGGATTATTTTCGTTCAACTGCGCAGCTTGTTTTTTATTCCTAACCTAATCAGTATCAAGGTGTAACAGTGGCCGCACAATGGTTCCTGTGTGTGTGTGTGGTGTTTCACATGTTCTCCTCATGTTCATGTGCGTTTTCTCCAATGACCAAAAACCTGCAAGTGCTTTGATGCTAAATTGCCCCAGGTGTGAATGTGGGTGTGTGTGAATGGTGCCCTGGGATTTGCACTGGCATCCCATCCTGGGTGAAATCTTCCTCCTTGTGCCCAGTGTTACTAGGATCAGGCTCTGGATCTGAATGAATCTGATTCGGTATCAGATAGAGAGAATGGTTCATTTACAAAGTCTACTAGAGGGAGAACACTAATGCAATCAATCGATCAATTAAAAAAGGCACTCTGTTACTATTTAGAGGGTTATTGGGCATAAAATAGGATTTAGATTGATATTTCATGTCCTTTCCCACAGACCAGTCCAGTAGGTGAACACTTTTGGACTGGTAAAACACCTTTCACCACCTCAAATCGAAAAAGAAGTGCTGCAACTGGATGATTTTGGCCCGTATGTAACAGCATCTGGTGCACATAGCTTAACCCATCCTTGCCCTTGAAGGCCTTTTTTTAGAGGCTCCTTATATACTATGCTAAGACGATTACCTCACCTGTTTCACATCACCTTCTTATTTCAACTTGTCACATCACTTCTCATTTGTAAGTCGTTTAGGATAAAAGTGTCTGCTAAATGTATAACTGTATTAGTCCTAATTTGCCCCTGTCCCAAATTTCTTGGAACGTGTTGCATGCATCAATTTCAAAATAAACGTTTATCTTCAAAAAACTATGCAGTTGATTAGGTGAAACATCAAATACCTTGTCTTTATACATTTTTTATTTAAATACAAGTATAAGTACATTTACACATCACTCCTCTTTGTTTTTATTAGCATTTTCCATACTGTTCCAACTTTTTTGGAATTGGGGTTGTATTTCTTAACCATTAATGATTTGTTTATCGGTATATTAAATAATATATTATATAATATATTAGGTATATTAAATAATATCCATCCATCCTCTATACCGCTTCTTTTCAGGGTCACGGGGAACCTGGAGCCTATCCCAGGGAGCATCGGGCACAAGGCGGGGTACACCCTGGACAGGGTGCCAATCCATCGCAGGGCACACTCACACACCCATTCATACACTACGGACACTTTAGACGTGATAATCAGCCTACCATGCATGTCTTTGGACTGGGGGAGGAAACCGGAGTACCCGGAGGAAACCCTCACAGCACGGGGAGAACATGCAAACTCCACACACACAGGGCCACAGTGGGAATCGAACCCCGACCCTGGAGGTGTGAGGCAAACATGCTAACCACTACATAATAATAATAATAATAATAATTAATTAAATGAATGAATGAATACATAGAAAAAAAAATTTAAGAGAAACTTAATAAAAGTAAAAATATAGTTATATAAGAAGAACTCCCCCAAAGAACTCTGGCACCACTGTAAGGTCCTCAATAATAGCCAGTAAGGGGCTCCATGTCTTATGAAGGGATCCCAGCAATCTTTTTGAGGAGTGTTTCAATTTTTCAAGTTGGATGCGTTGTAATACTCCTCATATCCAACCATTGTGTGATGGAGGAGAGGCATGCTTCCATTTAAGGTGGATGGCATGCCTAGCCAGCAAAGTGGTAAAGACAACGACACAGTGCACTGTGGTTGGTGTAATCTGGGTTGGAAGAAGGCCAAACAGCACAGTCAAAGGATTAGGGGAAATGCTGGTATTGAAGGCCTGTGAGAGAGTTCTAAAAACGTCTGACCAGTAGTCCGTTAGCATCGGGCATGCCCATGACACATGAAGAAGATCAACTGGAAATTGTATGCATCTGTTACAGGTATCGCCTTTGTTAGAAAATATTTTGACCAGTTTGAGGTTGGTGAAATAGGCTCTGTGGAGCACTTTACATTGTATTAGGGCGTATCTAGCACACACCGAATGAACTAGGCCAACAATGTCTTTCCACTGGTCATCAGAAACGTCGATGCCCAAATCTTGCTTCCAAGATACTTTGAGGGAGTCAATCGGAGATGGGGTTAGGGAACTTATTCTACCGTAAATGGTAGATATCAGCCGTCTTTGACCAGGGTAGAGGGTAAGAAGTAGATCGAGTTCTGATTCTGGCAGTGGGGAAATGGGGAAACAGCTTTTGAATAAAATGCCTCACTTGGAAAAAAAAAACAGAAAAGATGGATGTTTGGTAAGTAGAATTTAACTGACAGGAAAAGAAAGAAGATAAAACTTAATTTTCATACAAGTTGTTCAGAGTAGAAAGACCCTTAGCTGCCCAAATATCGAAGACAGTCTGAGAGAGGTGGGGAATAAGTGATTATTTAAGATTGGCATGTGAATCAAGGCTTTGTGTAAACCGAATTGTTTCTTGAATTGAAGCCAAATCTTAACAGTATTGGTGACTATTGGATTGCTTGGAATTTTGTGTACCTCAAGAGGGATCTGGGAACAGATCTTAGAAAGTAAAGAACGAGAGGCACAGCCTTTAAGGCCAATCCAGTAAAGGAATTTATTAACATTAAATGCCCAATAGGAATGGCAAAAATTGAGAAGCGCTAAATCCTCTTCAGATTTGGGAACCTGGAGAACCGATTTCCTGATGCAAGACGGCTTGTTATTCCAACGGAACTCCTTCAGTTGCTGATCCAACCTAGTAAAAAAAAAGTCCTTATTTGTAAGTAGTTTTGGATAAAAGCATCTGCTAAATGAATAAATGTAAATGTAATTATATGAGATGAGAATATGTGCAGTGATTTACATTTTGACTCAACCACTAAAAAAAAGAACAATACATTTAATATGTGGTTACAAAGGCATGTGTCATTACAGGGGAAGATCCATTTGTCCAAGGTTGAAGGAATCTCCAGATCAATGTATGTTTCTTTATCACTTCATATACCTTCTAAAATTGTTCAAAATTACTTTTTGACTTTATTTAAGAAAAGAGGTATTATGCAATAAAGAAGTAAAATTGGTTGACTTGTTCAGATAGTAGTAGTCATGACCTCTGACTAGAGATAATATTACTCTAATTAAAGTGTGTACAGATCTATGGGGACTAAAGAAAGTACTTTTTAGAAAAGGGCAAGCATGGGACGGTCGTCTAAACAGTATTAGTCAATTTCCTCTGTCTAATGACTAAGACTGGCGAGTTTGTGACCGTGAAATCCGCGTACACGGCCGGCGCGAGACTCTAAGCAACATGGAATCCGAACAAACGAGCACAGTCTAAGTAACTGGTTAAATAGCTAAACTGCTAAATAGCATAAACTGAAACACGCATTTAACCTTCGGCTGCACCTATTTCCATCTTTGGTTATAGGAGAGCAGTGGGCTAAGTAATGAATCCTTTATATTTTAACGCTACAACATGTTGGCCTTCAGCCTCCCCCGGTTTGTAGCTGTAATATGATAGGGGAGACCTGAGTGGTGGGGGGAATTGGCCAAGACTAAATTTGGAATAAAATCCAACATCATGAACAGTTAAGTCTCTGTGACAAATCCACAGCATCTTGACATACGTTTAAACAAGTGGTCTAAGGCCGCAGTATGAAACGAAACACAACCACTTTGAATTGTCTTATTTAGTCACTGGGAGCTTTCGCACTGGCAGTTTAGTCTGAAACAGAGCACAGTTTGCATGAAAAATTGCTAATGCGAAAGCTGTCATGCAGACCGGGAAGTGCACCGCAGTACCAAACCCAGGGCTACCTGTAGGAGGTGGGCAGAGTTCGCTTGCACTAGAACTGTGCTGCAATTCCCATGAATGTGAACAAAACTCGTACTCAGGTCCACAATTGTTCAGGAAGTAAAGTAACTTGCGCATGTGTTTTAGCCGTTGACGACATCATTAGTTTCTACACCACACATGTACCATGAGCAAGTAGACCTGGCTGTAGCCTGAAGAGTAGGGTGGGGCTGAACTTTTTGGCAGGGCCACATGTGTAACTCTGCCCATAAGAGTTAGAGATTAGGGTTAGGGGTAGGCATCAAAGTCATTACATTGCCACTAATCCATGAGACCAGATATGGGCGGAGCGACACATGTATTCCTGCCAAAATGTGCAGCCCCGCCCGGTTCTGCAGGCTGCAGCCAGGACCGTCTCACCATGAGATTTAACTGTTGCTGTAAACCTCATGGAAGAATATGCTGTGCAGGACACAGAAATGCAAACATATTTTCATATAGAGATGACCAGCTCATCTTCTGCTTCTCCTACTACTACTTGAGGTGGTTGACAGCTGAAAGGTGTTTTGCCACCACCTACTGGCAGTACCTGCCCAAATTTCCACATATCCTGTTAAACAGCCCTGTAAAAATGTTAAAATTAAAAAGTTTTGTTTGCCTTTTACTCTCTGTCCATTCTAAAATCCTAATTCATCTTTCTCTAATCCTTCCTTCCATCTGTTCTCTCTGTATGAAACTGTCACGATTACAACAGGGCTTTTAAAGTCATATTACTGTAGGTAACGGGCCACATTACACTTACTCCAATGTTAAGTGCACTTGGCCTAAACAAAAACGTGTTGACCTAAACAAAAATGAGTTTAAAAGATTAAAAAAACCCAATATGATAAATGTGTTTATTTTTAAGCATTTGGGTTACATTTTCATTGCACAAATGAACTGGACATTTCTCACCTACAAAACAGATAATGTGATGCAATTCTTTACCAAAAGAACAAAATTTACAATTTATGGTTCTACCATAGAGCGTCTTGCGTAAGTTTTCACCCCTTGAACTTGAAAAGGACCCAATTGATATTTTATATACACTGCCCTCCACTAATATTGGCACCCTTGGTAAATATGAGCAAAGAAGGCTGTGGTAATTTGTTTCATTGTTCAACATTTTGAACTTTTGTTTACAAAAAAAAATCTCAATAATACTCTCATGGATATCAGAGAATTGCAAAACACAACACAGGTTTATCTTTGTTAAATATAGGTGTGCAACAATTATTGTCTCAACGCACTGTGAAGTGCCAAAAAATCTCCAAGGATCACAGCTGGAGAATTGCAGATGTTAGTTGTGTCTTGGGGTCAGAAAGTCTCCAAAACTACAATCCGAAGTCACCTACATCACCACAAGTTGTTTTGAAGGGCTTCAAGAAAAAAGCCTCTACTCTCATCCAAAAACAAACTCGAGCGTCTTCAGTTTGCCAGATACTACTGGAACTTCAAATATGATCGGGTTCTATTTATAATTTAGAACACAAATTCTGACCTTTTTTTCATGGTCCGTATTGGAAATGTGACCAACCTCATATTTTATATACCAAAAGTGCAGAATGCGCTTTAGTTCCGAATCCTAATCGGAAACTATCATGGCCCAGACCACAGTGTCCTTATACAGTCCACTCTGAAACTATTGGAACAGCAAGGCCAATTCGTTAGTTTTTACTGTAGACATTTGGGTTTGATATCAAAAGATAAATATGAGAAAAGAGTTTATTTCTTGGTGTATATATATATATATATATATATATATATATGTAGATGTGTTGGATAACCCAAATGAAAATCAAGGCCAGTAGCTATAGTTTACACTAGGCTTGTGCAATATGGTATTATTGTCCTTGCATGATATCCAGTGATGTTCACTGCAAGTAAATCTCTGTTCAAAATTTAAGCAAACAGTTGTACAAAAATCTTCCTCCACTGTCAGCACTAACACCGCTTCTCTCTCATGTGAATGGCCTGGTGTTTTTGAAGATTACTTGGGTAAGTAAAACATTTTCCGCACTCTGAGCAGTGATACGGCTTCTCTCCAGTGTGAATATGCTGATGATACTGGAGTGTATCATGTCGATTAAAACTCTTCCCACACTGTGAGCAGTGATATGGCTTTTCTCCGGTGTGAATTCGCTGGTGATACTGGAGATGACCTCTCTGAATGAAACTCTTCCCACACTGTGAACATTGATACGGCTTCTCTCCCGTGTGAATGCGCTGATGTGTTTGGAAATTACTCTCTTGGTTAAAACGTTTTCCACACTGTGAGCAACTATAAGGTTTCTCTCCGGTGTGAATGCGCTGATGTATTTGGAAATTACTCTCTTGATTAAAGCTCTTCCCACACTGTGAGCAGTGATACGGCTTCTCTCCTGTGTGAATACTCTGGTGACGAAGGAGAGACCTGCTGTGATTAAAACTCTTCCCACACTGTGAGCACTGATATGGTTTTTCTCCAGTGTGAATGCGCTGGTGTTGTTGGAGAGCACTCTCTAGATTAAAACTCTTTCCACATTGTGAGCAGTGATACGACTTCTCTCCTGTATGGATGCGTTGGTGTCTTTTGAGATTACTATTGAGAGTAAATTTTGCCCCACACTGTACACAGAGAAATGGTTTCTCTCCTGTGTGAATACGTTGGTGTTGTTGGAAATTACTCAAGTCAGAAAAACTCTTTCCACACTGTGAGCAGTGATACGGCTTCTCTCCCGTGTGAATGCGTTCGTGTCTTTGGAGAGTACACTTGTGAGTAAATTTTGCCCCACACTGTACACAGATAAATGGTTTCTCTCCTGTATGAATTCGTTGGTGCTGTTGGAGATGACCTGTCTTACTGAAACGCTTTCCACACTGTGGGCACTGATAAGGCATTTCTCCAGTGTGAATGCGCTGGTGCGTTTGTAAACTACTCTGGTGAGTAAAACTCTTCCCACAATATGAGCAGATGTGAAGTTCTGTGTGTATTTGTATTTGTTCTTGACTGGTCGTAGTAGAAACAATACCAGCAGTCATTTGATGACTACTGAAGTCTCTTGTGGGCATCATGTTCTTCTGTCTCTAGGGCGAACAAAAATGTACGTCAATAACATAAAAAATACAAAGCAACATTATCCCAAATGCGCCATAAAAAACTGGTGAATTTTTCTATGTATTATTGTTATGGATTCATCGATACCATGGGTTAAGGAGTTTCTAAAACTGCTAATTCCATTGCTCAACAATATCAACATGTCAACTGTACCCCACACTTGCTTAGCTGAGATTGTGTAATGGCTTGTCTTCCTCAAGTCAGGTGCCAAACAGTTTGCCAGAAGGTTTACCAAGCTGCCCCAAAGTCTTTTTTTCCCCCCATGGCATAACCAAATCCGAGCTTTCAGAATGAGAATAAGCTTTACTGGCTAAGTATGCTCGAGTATACAAGGAATTTGTTTTTACTAAACAGTAAAACTTTCCAGATAACAGGTTTACATAAAATTATGTATGATTCAGATTTTATTTTATTTTTAAAATTTCATTACAATTACCCTGCTATCATTTAGAATTGTCACCTTAATGGACATATAAGCCCTAAAAGGCTCGAGCTGGCTGTGTTAATTGGTCACTCAGAGTTGTGTATGTCCATAATTATAATTAAAGGTGATGTTCATTTAAATGTCTGCCAAAACCCGACACTGTGAAGAAAAAATGTTCGCTGAGGTAACTTGGCTACTCATCAGCAATGGCAAGAAAATGATCAAACTAGAATTCCTAGAGATCAGATTTATATAAATACTTATTTATTTAAAAGGTACAAGTCATCTATCTGCACTAGACGCTATTAGATATGAAGCAGAGATCCATTTAGGATCCAGTCAGTGTCCTAGCTGAGACCGAGCAGCTCAGAGAACCATTTTCACTTTAACTTACCTCAGGATTTAAAGATCAACACATGAATCCACCTCAGTGATCTTCTTTCTTTTAAACTGGATCAGATTGAACTGTCGCTGTAAAGACTGTATTGTAAACATTCAAGCAGAAAATGTTATGTTACCGCTGTCCAAGCGAGAAAACCTGCAGGTCTTCTTCGATTTGAGGTGGTTTCACAGCTGAAAGGTGTTCTACTGCCACCTACTGGACTGAGGGAAAATGTGTCAAAGAACTGCTCACATTTCCCCATATTAAGTTCAATTAGCTTTTAAACATTAAAACGTTGTTAATATCCTGTGTTTGGCTGTGGAAAGCCAGTTTTGTACATTTATAACAATCATGGATTTTATGGTTTTGCCTACTGTGAACATATAGCAAACTTATCACCTACAAAAGGGAGATTTTGATGTCCAGCTCTCAGGACATTAAAAATCGTACTTAAACTATATACATGTCAAGCTCCTGGTGTTTGTCCAGTGCCAGATATTCAGATGTTGAGTAATTGCTGTGCCAGGAAATAAACCTGTCAACTCTAATGCACCAAGTTTTTTGGATTTATGGAGTGTAAAGCATTCAAGTAGAATCATGTGACTACATTTTCAAAGCATTTTTGAAAGAATGTCTTAAAATAAATTAACCATAGAACAACTGCCATATCCTGGTGTAGGGGATGTAATTATACTGGAAACACTACACTGTTACATAGGTATTCAACTCACTATTTTATTTATAGAGAACTTTTCACAATGGACACCATCACAAAGCAGCTTTATAGAAATACGAATATAAATTTTTAATTTATCCCTGATGAGCAAGCCAGAGGTGGTGGTGGCAAAGAAAAACTCCCTGAGATGACATGAGGAAGAAATCCTGAGAGGACCCAGACTCAAAAGGGAACCTATCCAAGTTGAGTATGAGCATCCAAGCCATTTCTGATTTCATTGGTATTTTATCTTTAAAACAGCCCTAGAAGGTTACTCACGTAACTTTCTCATACACAATGTTAATCAGAAACACAGAAGGACATAGCATTGCTGAGCAGAACTAAACTTAAAAAACTATTATGGCTAAGTATTGCTGCTGAGACATGAACCTCTGCCCATCTTCCCTTCTAAAAGACTCTGCTTCGCTAAGATCCTCTTTTTATACCCAATCATCTTACTGACTGGTAGCCAATTAACCTCCAGCCATTTCTTTTTAGTAACACTTACTTTTCCAGCCTTTTGTTGCCCCCCCCCCCCTCCCCCCGGGAAACTTTTTTGAGATGTGTTGCAGCCATCAAATTCAAAATTCTCATTTTTTTCTTAAAATGGTACATTTCTTCAGTTTAAACATTTAAAATGTTTTCTATGTTCTATTGTGAATAACGTATGGGTTTATGAGATTTGCAAATCACTGCATTGTTTTTATTGACATTTTACACAGTGCCCCAACTTTTTTGGACTTGGGGTTGTATGAAAGATCAAAAATTAAGTTTGTTTATGTTTCTCATATCTGCCTCAAAATGAAATGTTAGTTTGATGCAATTCCAACCTCAGAATAATAGAATAAATAGATTCAACTCTGAAACAAGAACTGTTTACTTGCATACCTTCTTTAAAAGGAGCACACTGTGACTGGTTTCTAATTATTTTTAAATTTCATTTCATATGAAGTAACTGTGCATTAATATTTACAGAAAGTCTTTGTTTTCAGAAACGTGCAGAAATGTGCTACAGAGGATGTGTGTTTCTTTTTATTTCAAAAATCAACAAAATGTCATTTTAATAAGGGTTGCCCAAACGTTTGAATACAGTTGTATGCATGATCTTTCAATTGAGCTATCACTTACATTAATAGCATATTACTAGGCTGGATGTTAACAATAGCATTAGAAAACTTGTATGTCTTAAATTTACACTATACAACCAAACACCTATCCATCACTCCTATATGTGCTTGTTGAACATCTATGGGGTTAGAATTGTTTCACATTTCCAATAAAGAGATTACTATCTACAAACAAAGGTAGCGAGATTCACAACAATTAAACAAATTCACAAATAAATAGAATGAGATCTACAAATAGATGTTAGGAGTCTCACAAAAAATGAATGTAATTCACAAATAAATAAAATGAGATTTGTGAATAAAATTAGTTTTTTACAAATATGTTTTTATTTCACAAACACAACTCTGCCTGGCATTCATTTGTTGATTGCTGCAAGCATTTGTGAGTTTTGAAGCATTTCTAGCGTCAAGAATTGTTGGACTTCGCCCACAGTCTACTCAAGCCAATCAGATAACCGCCACTTTGCACTGACCAATCGTAGCATGGTCTCGCCCCAACCAATCTTCAAGAATTTGTTTCATTGTTGTGAATCTCGCTACATTTATTTGTGGATCGTAATATATTTATTGGAAATATGAAACAATTATAACCCCATGAACATCCCATTCCAAATCGATGGGGATTAATATGTAGTGTGTCCAGACGCGTCATGTGACTCCATCATAATGCACTGTGTGATGTCCTCACGACACACATTCAGTCAAAGCCCTCTTCGATTCAGGTGCATTGAACACAAGTACAGCTGAAAGGTCTCATTTACCAACAAACATCACTGCGAAAGTAACTTCATGCAATTGCAAATTTGCCAATTCAAGTAGTTTTCCACAAAAAAAGCACAAAAAAGTCCGCAAGCTGCATCGCACATTTTTTAAAAAGGCCGCAGCAAATTCAAGCATTTGTGTCCTCAGCAATCACAAAAAAAAACTCCTGTACAGACTGTTAAACAAGTAAACAATTCAAAATATAACCAAACAGCTGTACAAATATCTTCCCTCACTGTCAGAACTAACACTGCTTCTCTCTCATGTGAATACGCTGGTGTTTTTGGAGAGTACTTGGGTGAGTAAAACTTTTTCCACACTCTGAGCAGTAATACGGTTTTTCTCCTGTGTGAATGTACTGGTGTCGTTTGAAACTACTCAAGACAGCAAAACTCTTTCCACATTGTGGGCAGTGATATGGCTTTTCTCCTGTATGAATACGCTGGTGCTGTTGGAAATTACTCAAGTCAGCAAAACTCTTTCCACACTGTGAGCAATAATACGGCTTCTCTCCTGTATGGATGCGTTGGTGTCTTTTAAGAGTACACTTCTGAGTAAATTTTGCCCCACACTGTACACAGATAAATGGTTTGTCTCCTGTGTGAATTCGTTGGTGTTGTTGGAGATGACCTCTTTGATTAAAACTCTTCCCACACTGTGAGCACTGATACGGTTTTTCTCCAGTGTGAATGCGCTGGTGTTGTTGGAGAGTACTCTCTAGATTAAAACTCTTTCCACACTGTGAGCAGTGATACGGCTTTTCTCCTGTGTGAATACGTTTGTGTTGTTGGAAGCTACTCAAGTCAGCAAAACTCTTTCCACATTGTGAGCAATAATACGGCTTCTCTCCTGTATGGATGCGTTCATGTCTTTTGAGCGTACACTTGTGAGTAAATTTTGCCCCACACAGTACACAGATAAATGGTTTCTCTCCTGTGTGAATTCGCTGGTGAAGCTGGAGATTACCTTTCAGCCTGAAACTCTTTCCACACTGTGAACACTGATGAGGTTTTTCTCCTGTGTGAATGCGCTGGTGTGTTTGTAAACTACTCTGGTGAGTAAAACTCTTCCCACAGTATGAGCAGTGGTGAAGTTCTGTGTGCATTTGTTCTTGACTGGTCGTAGTAGAAAGAATACCAGCAGTCGTTTGATGATTACTGGAGGCTCTTGTGGCCATCATGTTCTTCTGTCTCTAGGGAGAAAAAAAATGTACGTCAATACCATAAAAAATACAAAGCAATATTATCCCAATGTAATATAAAGAACTGTTTAATTGGTCTATGTATTATTTTTATGGATGAATCAATACCATGGGTGAAGAACTTTCTAAAACTGCTAATTCCATTGCTCAACAATAGCAACATATATATACATATATACATACATACATAATATATATACACACACACATGCACACATTATATATATATATATATATATATATATATATATATATATATATATATATATATATATATATATACACACACACACACAGTATCTCACAAAAATGAGTATACCCCTCACATTTTTGTAAATATTTGAATATATATTTTCATGTGACAACACTGAAGAAATGACACTTTGCTACAATGTAAAGTAGTGAGTGTATAGCTTGTGTAACAGTGTAAATTTGCTGTCCCTCAAAATAACTCAACACACAGCCATTAATGTCTAAACCACTGGCAACAAAAGTGAGTACACCCCTAAGTGAAAATGTCCAAATTGGGCCCAATTAGCCATTTTCCCTGAGTGGTGTCATGTGACTTGTTAGTGTTACAAGGTCTCAGCTGTGTTAAATTTGGTGTCATCGCTCTCACACTCCCTCATACTGGTCACTGGAAGTTCAACATGGCACCTCATGGCAAAGAACTCTCTGAGGATCTGAAAAAAAAGAATTGCTGCTCTACATAAAGATGGCCTAGGCCAGTGGTTTTCAGAGTGGGGGCTGGGGGCGCCCGGGGGGCCTCAACAATTTGGTGTGAAAAATAAGTAAATGTATGTTTTCTTTTTCTCACTCTCAGACAACCACACACACACAATTAATTCCTAATGTAATGTAAAGATGTAAGATGTAATTATTAATTTAATAAAAGGGGGATATATTCAGAAGTCTGTATTTTTAATGTGTTTTAAAGACATCTTGCAAAAGGGGGGCCTTGGTCAAATTTTAACACCGTTTGGGGGACTTGCCGTGGAAAAGTTTGGGAACCTCTGGCCTAGGCTATAAGAAGATTGGCAAGACCCTGACACTGAGCTGCAGCACGGTGGCCAAGACCATACAGCGGTTTAACAGGACAGGTTCCACTCAGAACTGGCCTCGCCATGGTCGACCAAAGAAGTTGAGTGCACGTGCTCAGCATCATATCCAGAGGTTGTCTTTGGGAAATAGACATATGAGTGCTGCCAAAATTGCTGCAGAGGTTGAAGGGGTGGGGGGTCAGCCTGTCAGTGCTCAGACCATACGCCGCACAATGCATCAAATTGGTCTGCATGGCTGTCGTCCCAGAAGGAAGCCTCTTCTAAAGATGATGCACAAGAAAGCCCACAAACAGTTTGCTGAAGACAAGCAGACTAAGGACATGGATTACTGGAACCATGTCCTGTGGTCTGATGACAGAAAGATAAACTTATTTGGTTCAGATGGTGTCAAGCGTGTGTGTCGGCAACCAGGTGAGGAGTACAAAGACAAGTGTGTCTTGCCTATAGTCAAGCATGGTGGTGGGAGTGTCATGGTCTGGGGCTGCATGAGTGCTGCTGGCACTGGGGAGCTACAGTTCATTGAGGTAACCATGAATGCCCGCATGTACTGTGACATACTGAAGCAGAGCATGATCAGTATGCAGTATTCCAGCATGATAACGACCCCAAACACACCTCCAAAACGACCACTGACTTGCTAAAGAAGCTGAGGGTGAAGGTGATGGACTGGCCAAGCATGTCTCCAGACCTAAACCCTATTGAGCATCAGCTGCAACACGGTGGCCAAGACCATACAGCGGTTTAACAGGACAGGTTCCACTCAGAACAGGCCTTGCCATGGTTGACCAAAGAAGTTGAGTGCTGTGGGGCATCCTCAAACGGAAGGTGGAGGAGCACAAGGTCTCCAACATCCACCAGCTCCGTGATGTCGTTATGGAGGAGTGGAAGAGGACTCCAGTGGCAACCTGTGAAGCTCTGGTGAACTCCATGCCCAAGAGGGTTAAGGCAGTGCTGGAAAATAATGGTGGCCACACAAAATATTGACACTTTGGGCCCAATTTGGACATTTTCACTTAGGGGGTTTCTCACTTTTGTTGCCAGCGGTTGAGTTATTTTGAGGGGACAGCAAATTTACACTGTTACACAAGCTGTACACTCACTACTTTACATTGTAGCAAAGTGTCATTTCTTCAGCGTTGTCACTGAAGAAATGACACACACACACACACACACACACACATATATATATATATATATATATATATATATATATATATAAAACAGTATTTATGTATTATTTTTATGGATGCACAAAAAGCACTGAATTAAACTACAGTCCTAAATGAATAATAAAAACTCATTTTCACTGCACCTTGTGGTTTCTGTTCCTCACTGTCTTTAAACATTATTTTACTTTTGATCATATTGTTTTAATTAGACAGAATTTACACTGCAAGCATGCAAATACACCATATAATGACAATAAACTTAAATTAAACTAAACCTTTTAAGCAACTTGCACCAGTTTCCCCTGCCCCTTACACACAGTGGAGCATTCTGGATATAAACCTTAGTGTCTTCGTGCATCAATTTCATTTCCACGGTGTTTAAAATGCCCCCCTGCCTTAGAGGATTTGGAGGAGAGTCCCCCCGCCCCCGTACACCCTCAAATGGGAGGAGAAGATGGGGCTTGCAAGGAACGCTGCCTACATCAGTGCTCGCAATCCACACGGCAAATTTTGGGTATTTTCCCTGGTATTTTGTTTTTTTTTTACAACATTCCTGAGTTAACCAATGGGCATATAACATACCACCAACAAACTTTAATCAACACTGGAATAGACTTCCACACTCGTTTACAGCCTGACCGGCCTCTGAAGATCACTCTGACTTCACCCCTCAAACTTTCCAGTTAAAATAGCAACGTATGACCCAGATTAGATTTGTTTTTGCAATTTTATTAGAACTACCATGCTATCATTGTCACCCTAATGTACATATAACCCATAAAAGGCTCTAGCTGGCTGTGTTCATTGGTCACTCAGAGTTAGATATGAAGCAGAGATCCAGTCAGTAACTGATAACCGACACCGAGCAGCTCAGAGAAATATTTTCACTTTAACTTACCTCAGCATTTAAAGATCAACACATGAATCCACCTCAGTGATCTTTTTTTCTTTTAAACTGGATCAGATTGAACTGTCGCTGTAAAGACTGTATTGTAAACATTCAAGCAGAAAATGTTATGTTACCGCTGTCCAAGCGGGAAAACCTGCTCGTCTTCTTCGATTTGAGGTGGTTTCACAGCTGAAAGGTGTTCTACTGCCACCTACTGGACTGAGGGGAAATGTGTCAAAGAACTGCTCAAATTTCCCCATATTAAGTTCAATTAGCTTTTAAACATTAAAACTTTGTGATTCCCCTGTATTAGGCTATGGAAAGCCAGTATTGTACATTTATAACAATCATGGATTTTATGGTTTTGCCTACTGTTAAGTTTACTGTGAACACTCTTCCCTCTCTGCACCTTTATTATCACTTTTTATTACTCTTTGTTCCTTTCTGAACACTTCCACCACTGCACAAAACCAGTTTCAACCAGGTACAGACAGAAAGTCTCTGACCATCCGAAATCATGTACTGTGACAGTTACTGCAGTACCTACTACACGGCCATTGAAACAGTACGTACTAATCAGTGTTTGTCTGTAGTATGACTTTTTATTATTATTATTATTGCATATTAACAAATATAAAATAAAGAGAAAATATTACATAGTCAACATTGCATTAACTTCCATCTCAAGTACAAATGGTTCAGTTATTCAAATAATACTAAGATACAGAAAAAATAAACAAATAAAATAAAATTGCCAGAGTATTATATAACAAACAAAAAGGATAAGGTGCCATTTATCTATCAATTTTGAATTTGCAGATAATATTATGAGCCCGGGAATCTTTTTTATTTTTACATTTATACAAAATATGAAACTTCCCCATTTATGTACATGAATGTATATGAAAGTTCCCCGTTAAAACTAGCAATTGAATGATATGCTTTATCCTTTTTCTATCCCACATTCATTAACATATAGAATTATATCAGCCCCACCCAGTTTTATCAAGTTAACTATATTAAATTTCCTTTTAATAAAAATGTCATAATCGACCCAAAACATCTTTGTGTCAATGCAATGAAAGAATAAGTGAAAAATGGTTTCTTTTTCATTATTACAGAATTCACACGAGTAACCAACATTCTGGAATTTATCTCATCTATGCTAAGGAAAATAAATGAGGCATTAATGTAGGATATTGCATCACGAAACATGTTTAAAAGTTTCACATTTACAGTGCAGGTCACAAACTTATGGCTCTGTGTTGGCACACTTATTTACGTAAAAAGCTAAATCTCTGCCCACACAGCGGTCAGTGATCGGCTCCTCTCCTGAGTATTTGCGTTGGTGTTGTTGGAGATGACAGAGCTGTGCAAAACTCTTTTCACAACATAAGCAGTGATATGGCTTCTCTCCTGTGTGAATGCACTGGTGTGTTTGGAGAGCACTCAGGTAAGCGAAACTCTTTCCACACTGTGAACAGCGATGTGGCTTCTCTCCTGTGTGAATGCGCTCGTGTGTGTGAAGAGTACCCGACTGAGTAAAACTCTTCCCACACTGCGAGCACTGATACGGCTTCTGTCCGGTGTGAACGCGCTGATGTTGTTGGAGAGCACTGCGGTGATTAAAACTCTTTCCGCATTTTAAGCAGTGATGCGGCTTCTCTCCTGTGTGAACTCGCTGGTGTGCTGTAAGCGTGCCTCTCTCAGCAAAACTCTTGCCACACTGTGAGCAGTGATACGGCTTCTCTCCGGTGTGAATGCGCCGATGTTTTTGAAATGTACCCTCCTGATTAAAACTCTTCCCACACCATGAGCAATAATATGGCTTCTCTCCTGTGTGAGTACGCTCATGTGCTTCGAAAGTACGTTTCTGAGCAAAACTGTTTCCGCACTGTGAGCACTGATATGGTTTCTCTCCAGTGTGAACGCGCCGGTGCCGTCGGAAATTACTATCTTGATTAAAACTCTTCCCGCACTGTGAACAGTGATAAGGTTTTTCTCCTGTGTGAATATTCTGGTGATGCTGGAGATAAAGCTGTCGAGTAAAACCTTTTCCACACTGTAAACAGATAAATGGTCTCTCTCCCGTGTGAATTCTTGCGTGTTGCTCTAAAGTACTCAGTCGACTAAAACGCTTCCCACACTGCGAGCAGACATACGGCTTCTCTCCTGTATGAATTCGTTGGTGTGTTTTGAGATGACCTTTTTGAGTAAAACTCTTTCCACAATCTGAACAGCGGTGAAGGTCAGGCTGCCGAAGCTTTTTGGGGGCATCACCTTCTTGATAATTTCGGGGGGGCGGCAATTGGAATGAAAAAACATAAAGAACAGAAACCCAATGAGAAATGTCAAGACATAATGAAAGCGTAATCACTTATCAATTCATTAAACTTTAGATGTTAATATCTGGCCAGGTTATTTTTTAAATAATGTAGAGTCTGGATCCTCTGCTTTCAAATGTTATAATGCTTACGCTAATGCAATAAGGACTTCTTAAAGAGTAGACTGCCAAATCAGTTAAAGGGTGGCCAACTTAGTACGAGGGAGGGAACATTAACAAGATCACCCAATCTCTCCATTCTACTCCTATTACTACTTAATTCTCACTCTCCACCTCCCAGCCCTTAACATGTTCTGTTCTCTTCGTAAATGAAAGCTGCAATCCCAAGGAAGGAACATCAATGGAAAACTGTATCCCAGAAATACAGCATAAATCCATTAATATACAGTGCTGTGAAAATGTATTTCCTCTCTCACGGTGGTTCTTTGGAGTCCCAGAGCCTTTGAAATAGCTTTGTAACCCTTCCCAGACTGATGTATTTAAATCACCTTCTTCCTCATCATTTCTGGATTTTTCTTTGTTCAATTTTGCCATAGTGTGTTATCATAATCATTTTTCCCCTCTTTTAATTAATGTGGTTTATTATAGTGTATAATAATAATCAGACAATTAAGCTTGCCAGTTTCCATCAAAATAACAACACAATGGGACACACTGGATTATCATTTTGATATAGTGTCACTATAATATACACCAAGTCTTATATATATATATATATATATATATATATATATATATATATATATATATATACATATATATATACATATATATATATATATATATATATACACACGCATATATATAATAAAAAAATCTAGAGCTGTTTATTTACCACTCAGAGTTTTGCAGGTTATTAAAATTATATAATTAAATTAAATTTTCACCAAAAACTCGACACAGTTATGACAGGGTCAGTGGTAATGCTTATTCAGTGAGGAAAGTGTAAGACGAGGTAAACAATCTTAGCTGCTTAATCCTTAACAATTCCTAACAAACAACGCGGTCAGGATCAGTTTCCATACTTACTTATTTAAAGGGTAAAATCCAGCTGTGACTAGACAATGTTACACATGAACCAAAATCCTCCAGCTGCAGCTTTTCTTTTTGGATTTGAGATGGTTTCACAGATGAAAGGTGTTTTACCGCCACCTATTGGACTGGAGTGTGGGTAAGGATGTTAAATATCAATCTAAATGTTCCTATTTTACCCAAGTAGACCTGGCTGCAGAAAGCATGATGGGGCGGGGCTACATGTGTCGCTCCGCCCATACCTGGTCTCATTGATTAGTGTCAAGGTGATGACGTCACCGCATCGGTACTATCACAGTAAATACAGTTTGATATAATTGTTTATTAATAAGCTAAAATACACACTTTTTTCGTTTATTATTTTTGGAAAACAAATTCATAAGTACGTTTCCAAGTAGGACTCCACTTACTGCTTTACTTGCCTGACTATAAAATATTTTAATGTCAACGAATATTGTTGATGTACAAATTAGTTATAGCTTTTTTTTGTTTGTTTGTTTGGTTTATATATATTTATTTTAGAATAACGCACAGATTTTTTTCTAATTCAGTTTAGCTCGTTTTACTTTAACTTTCTGGTGACGTCACAACTGCTTGCTTCTATAGCAACAGGATCTATAGAACTTCAGGTCAGAATTCTGATCTACGGAGCCCCCTAGTGTCAGGTAAGAAAAAAAATACAGCCATGTGTAAACCGTGCCCTCAGATTTGTAAACCGTGCCGTCAGATTTGTAAACCGTGTCCTTAGATTTGTAAACCATATCCTTAGATTTGTAAACCGCGTGCACCGTGTTAAAATTGGGTTTATATTGGACATTCTCTGCACATTCGAGCTTCTCTCTTCTATTACTCAAGAAATAAACACACAAAAAGGACATAATGTGTATTGAGTGAAAATAGAACCAAGTACAACTAAATATATTTTTTAATTTTCTCCCGTTAAAGCCTGCGAAAGCCAATCTTTGGGAAACGCAGGTCATCCGCGGTTTATAGTAATGGATTCAGTAAGGGACCGTCTAAAAAGTGCATGACCTGGTCACCTGTATAAGATTTTTATATGGTACAATAACTTTATATATGTAATAAAAAGGTATATCATTAATAATATATATGTTGTAAAAAAAAAAAAAAAAACCTCTTTTTTTATCCATACTGTATCCTAACACTGCAATAAATTAGATATCCTGTGAAGTAGATGACTATACACTTAGTAGAATCTTATACAGTTGCCCAGGTCATGCACTTTTATTTATTTAGTAGTGTAATTTTAATATTTACTCTTTAGTTCACCATAGCAGTGGATAAGAATGAAAAAGTTTAATTTGGCAAATCTGCTCATCTAGAGAGGGCTTTTTATTTGTGCTATAGGAAAGAAAAGCATGATTACATTTCTGTTTATTTGTGTAAACGTCAACTACATTGTGTAATCTAATTTCATGTATTGACACATTTAAAAAATAATAATAATAATCTTTTGTCATTCACATACATAGCCTTCTAGCTCCATTGTAGTCAGTTTGCTCTTTGAGCAGAATTAGCAGTCTTTGGAATGTGGATAGTTCTATGAGAGAGATAAAAGTAGTAGACGCAGAGTGTTTTGTTTTTGTCTATATTGCTCATTTCATTCAATGCTTTTATGTCTATAAACCCTGCAGAGATGTTAGCTATGATATTTGTATTGTAATTGACACTGGATATTAGTTACTATTGTTATACAACTTAAAGTTAGTCATTTTTCCTGGTTTAAAAGGCTGCATTCTACTGGAGAAAATCTCATTGGAGCAACGGAATTTTTAAAATGGTTGTCAACTTAAAAACTTGTGTTCATAATTATGGTAATTAAGTACCTAACACTTAAATTCCTTTTAAATAATGTGAAAAAACTAGTTGGAACAACTTAATTTTTGTGAGTAATCGACTTAAAAACTTCTGTTTATTATACAAATTATTAATTAAGTGTTAATTGAAAATACATTTGATTGTAGAGGAAAAGGTCATTTCTCTAAAGCAATGTAATTCGTTGGTGGGACGTAATTTCATTATAAGTTGTCATAACTCAAAATTATTGATGCTAACTGTTGCATTATTTTTGTTTGTTGAGCCTAAACATTTGTTTTTAGAGTGTAAGCATCACTCTTGTGTCTGTGTGTTTCTTTTATTATCTGTAAAAGGAGAAGGTGCCTTCTTCAGTACCTGTGACACCTACGGAAAGGTAAGCTACATTTCAAACATGTGCATCTCCATAATGAGATCAAACTCAAACAAGACCTCAGGTATTATGGGTAATGAATTCAGACTGAGATTGTGTAGGTTCAGAGCCCTGTGTGATTAATATTGTAGAATTTGCCTGATAGTGACTGTGAAGACAAACAGCATCTGTTTATTCCTCAGCAGCTCCGAAACTCCAACAAAGACCCTGCAAACTGTCTCTATGAAACTGTTAGCGGGGTCCACCCTGGGGCAAACCTCAAAGACAAACAAGAAGACCTCACCTAGCTGCAATGAGAAAAGTGCAGAAAGGAAGCAGGTCAGTGTGAAGCCGACCTCAAACCTCCCTGGTACAAATTTACAAAACTCATCGAGGATCACTTCAATGATGGTGGAAAGGAACAAGATAATTCTGTATGGGCAAGAAAAGAAGACTGCAGCAAGGAAGGAGACAGCCTCAAATAGGCTTAATATGAAAACAGCTAAAGTCAGTGAGAGTCCAACCTCAAAACTTCCAGGGATGAAATTCATAAGGGTCAAAGAGGCCCATGTGAGGACAAATTTACAAAACTCAGTGGGGACCAGGAAGAAGATGACCATGCCTAGTCAAGAAAGGAAGGAGGAAAGGAAGGAAATGACCCCATCCAACCTGGAGAACGAAATGGTAAAACTCAATAAGGAACTGAAGGAGCTGACCTTTTCTTCCTACATGAAATTCATCAAAGGTGTGCCAGATCCATATGCATTCAGGTGAGAGACAGACTAGAGAATTGGAGCAAATAAAGCCTTATTTAAGTTCTTATACATAGTGGAAAGTACATATTTACTCCTTAATATCCATAACTGCAAATGCACAGACACCAATGGTCCACTATAAACTCAATGCCTCTCTGTTTCAGTTCCAATGAGATGATGCCTAAGGGAAGCACAAATTGTCCAACTCCAACTGCCTCTGGGGGAACCATAAAGAGACCGACTCCAACTGCCTGTTGTGGACCCATAAAGAGTCTGACTCCAACTGCCTCTGGGGGAACCATAAAGAGACCGACTCCAACTGCCTCTTGCGGACCCATAAAGAGTCCGACTCCAACTACCTCTGGGGGAACCATAAAGAGACTGACTCCAACTACCTCTGGGGGAACCATAAAGAGTCCGACTCCAACTGTCTCTGGTGGAACCATAAAGAGTCCGACTCCAACTGCCTCTTGGGGAACCATAAAGAGTCCGACTCCAACTGCCTCTTGGGGAACCATAAAGAGTCCGACTCCAACTGCCTCTTGGGGAACCGTAAAGAGTCCGACTCCAACTGCCTCTTGGGGAACCGTAAAGAGTCAGACTCCAACTGCCTCTTGGGGAACCGTAAAGAGTCAGACTCCAACTGCCTCTGGGAGGACCGTAAAGAGTTTGACTCCAACTGCCTCTTGCGGAACCGTAAAGAGACTGACTCCAACTGCCTATGGGAGGACCGTAAAGGGTCCGACTCCAACTGCCTCTTGGGGAACTGTAAAGAGTCCGACTCCAACTGCCTCTGGGAGGACCGTAAATAGTCCGATTCCAACTGCCTCTTGGGGCACCGTAAAAAGTCCGACTCCAACTGCTTCTTGGGGAACCGTAAAGAGTCAGACTCCAAATGCCTCTGGGAGGACCATAAAGGGTCAGACTCCAATTCTATCTGAGGGAAACATACAGCATCAGAGTCCAACTCCATCTGATGGAATCATAAACATTATGACTCCAATTTGTACTCTGTTCCCTGACACAGACTCAGAACTGCTACCTGGAGGGTATGACACATCGATCTGTGTTTGTCTCTCATTTAAAAATAATATTCAGATCAGAATTAGTTTAAAGATTTTATGGTTACTTATATTTGGTATTGTAATGCATTAGAATATTAATGAGCCTATAAATTTTTACAGAAATGATGAACATTAGCAGTAGCGCTGTACTAGGTGTTCATATGTTTACACAGTCCTAGTGTGCTTTTGTGAATCTGAATGTGTATCTAACAGCTGGATCTGTCGCAGGTTGCCTAATTATGGAAACAGCTGCTACGTTAACGCAAGTCTGCAGTGTCTGTTCACTGCCGAGAGTTTCTGCAGAGAGCTCTCCGACCTGCTGGACAATTCTACACACACACTAAAAGACACATTCCTCAGGTACTAAGACTATACATTACTGTATAGTTATCATTTATAACAACACACTAGTTTATTAAGAATGTAGACACACTGCTTATAATGCATAAATGGAGCAGATAACATTAGAAATGTTCACTAGCCAAGGGACTATATCAGGAGACAAATGTAGGATAATGAAAATGAATGAACAGGAAATAATAACAGGGTAAAAGGATCGAATGAAGGCTTGAGAAAGCAGCTAGATCATAAGAAAAGTTTTATAAATTGCGTTATTGTGAGACTGTTGGTGCTCCAGAGTTGAGGTGCTACAGTACAACAGAAGAGACTGACTCATGAATACAACTGTTGTACATTGTGCATTGGGCAGTAGACAGGAATCTAATGAAGTTTTCACACTTATTCCAAGTACTCGAGCCAATGGCTTCAGTGACTAATTGACAAAATCGATAATTAAACGTATGAGGAACCAGCAGTAAAATGTACAGAATATGACACCTGGTGTTAGTGTTCACAAGTGTGAAAATGACCTAAGAGTGTGAGATCAGAAAGGTAGCAGGAAGTGAGAGTATTCAGGCCTTTATAAAAGAGACATGGGATTTTAATCCTTTTTGTTCTTTGATGCAGAAAGAGTACAGATTGTAGAGTGGAGATTTGGCCTGTGTAAAACAGTCTCAGGTGCTGGTAAAAAGCTGCGCCACTGCACTCTAGACACGTTTTAAATGCTAAAACTTATTGACTTATTATTAAACTCTAAGACGTATGGAACGAGCAATTATCTCAGCAGGCAGGAAAAAAGTTGATTTTGATAGAAGAAAATGTGAGACAAGAGCTGAGTTTACAAATATTACTGAAGGTGGAGTTATAGGAAGTTTTCCCTGGATCCTTTGCAGGTGTTTTGTGGAGTTGTCGAGGTTGAGAAAGGGTTCTGAAGTTGAAGGTGACAGTAGCAAGGATTTGCTCCTCCTGGCACTGATTGAATCAGCTGCAGTTCACAAACCAGAATTCACCATCGACAACCAGAATGTGAGCTCACACACACCACACACACACATGAACATGCAGAAATATGATTTGATTTATTTTTGGATATGATTTAATGTTTACCTGTGTGTGTGTAGGACGCCCATGAATTCCTCTGCTACTGTCTGACCCAAATGGAGGAGTCTGGGCGAAAGCTGGGTTGGCAAGAGGATGTGAACCCTAGATGTCCAGTCACATCCAATTTCAAGTTCAAGATGAGGAACATCATAACATGCTCCAGGTACGACACGTAACGTAAAGAGTTTGGAGTTTGTACACGATGCAGATGATGAGTAGATGTTGAGATGCAGGTTGTGTGTTGCAGCTGTGGATCCCAACAGAACAACAAAGTGGAAGTGTTTAATCATGTCCCTATGCCCCTGAAGCACGACTCGGTGGACCAGTGCCTCTCTGACGTAGTTAATGTGAGCAACGCTCTGCCTGCTTCTCTTTCTTTTTTTTATATCCGTCACACCATATCATCACTGACTCCTCTGTGTATGAATAACATGTATATTGTAGAAGCTGACATTGTTGGAGAGCAAGTGCGAGGTGTGTGGAGGAGAATCTGCCATCTCCAGGTGGAAGTTCCACACTCTGCCCAGGTAAGGCTGGTACACTGCAAGAAACTGATCAGTCCGTCGTGCATCCATCACAAGTCCTGTAAGAGTGCCACCAGTGACTGCAAATCTTCAGCTCTAACATTACTTTTCAATTCTTTTTCTCTCCAGGTTTCTGATTCTGCAGCTGAACAGGTTCAAGATGACGGAATATCACACAGTCGAGAAGCTGGTGATGCCAGTGGACATCACACCTGAGCTGCAGATAAACTGCTTTCCTCATTCAGACATGCCCGGAATAGGTATGTCACATGCATGTCTCTAAACCAGTCCAAGTCTCTAAACCACAATAGTCCAAGAAAGTCCTGTAATGTTTAGTCAGTTTAAATCATTTCCAGACTAATTAAAGAAGAGCTAATCTTTCTTTTGTGCCTTCCTTTTTCATGTAGAGAACAGTAGAGCTGAGGCCAGAGAGACAGACAGAAATGAACTGGTGAGAGAGAGACAGATAGACACAATGAAAGATGAAGTGAGAAAGATAGGAAAGAGAGATAGGAAGGAGGATTGAACACGCTGTAGTGTGTACACTCGCGTTTTGTGTCTGGATGTGATCTTTATTGTGATGTGTGTTGTTTCTAGGGTGGATCAACCTCTACGTATCGACTGATCAGTGTCCTGAGCCACATTGGAAGTACAGCATGCTATGGTAACATATAAAACACACACAAATACACACACTTATAAATACAGCCTGCATATGTATTTATAAAGTCATTAGGAAAACACATTTTATAGTCATAGATATATATTTTACAGTGAAAAGATTTTATAGTGATAGATATGTAATATTGCTGCGCATGTCTCTTTACCAGGGCATTATGTGAGTGAGTGTTCCAGTGGAACACCTACAACATGGAAGACCTACGACGACAAGCTGGTCACGCTGACCAGCGAGACGGACATGTTAGAGAGGAGGTTGACTAGTGCCTATGTGCTCCTCTATGAGAGAGTGAGCACTGGCTGAAGCCCTTCCTCTTCTCCAGAAAGATGCAAGAAGATGGAGTTGTGGTGAGAGGTGTCTGGGCAAGTGAGAGCGGGGTGGCATAGGGGCACACAAGGTAAGACTACAGAGCATTTTGGTAAGCATCTCTTGCGACGACCCTTTTGATCTAGTGGACTATGAAGGCAGATCATGTTAATGAAGCTCCATTGGTGTTGCAGGTGTCTGTCACAGCCAGACTATCTGCACCTGTGGGTTCGGCCCCTTGGACCGGTGAGCAGCTCGATAACTGCAAAGTAGCAGTCCAGGAAGTGATCATGAACTCTAGAGCCCAGAGTATGCAGGCCTGTGCTGAAAATGTATGTGGCAGCCATGTTGGCCTGACTGCAGCACAGAGGATAACATCTAGTTGGGAGCACATAGGTTCATAAAAGTGTTGTGAGCTAAGGAGCTAAGCACCTCCATTTGCCTAACTCCTCCAAACGCCAGCGTGTGATCTTGCCATTTTGTTGCAGGTTACAGGATGCTGATCTGAAATTCGTATGTGTAGACTACTTTTTGCTTGCCATCACCTGAGCAAAAAAAGTGGAATAACTGCATGCCTTGGTGAGAAGTTCACTCGGCATGCTCTTTTGGCCAGATGATTATGGAGTGATCTTGTGGCTGAACCCTGGGTTCCTGCCTAAGGTTGTTTCTTAGACACTGTACTGTAGAATTGTACCTCAACACTTCTGCTCTAATCATAAACACCATGAGGTTCATAAAGAGACTTTTTTCAACGCCCTCAATACTGTCCCTGTATAGTACACTATTTAGGAAGAGTATTGATTTATAATTTCACTATCCTGTGTCACCCAGAAGAGGATGGGTTCCCTTTTGAGCCTGGTTCCTCTCAAGGTTTCTTCCTCGTCATCTGAGGGAGTTATGCCACTGTCGCCTCTGGCTTGCTCTGTAGGCATTTAAATGTATATCCAGAGTTAATTATAATGAGTCTTTATAGATCACATATCCATTACAGCACAGTGAAATTCTTCACATACCCCAGCATGTCAGGAAGTTGGGTTCAGAGCGCAGGATCAGCCATGATACAGCGTCCTTGGAGCAGAGAGGGTCTTGTTCAAGGGCCCAACAGTGGCAGCTTGGCAGTGCTGGGGCTTGAACTCCCAACCTTCCGATCAGTAACTCGGAGCCTTAACCGACAAGCTGTTGCCAATTCTGGCAAGCTGCGCCACTGTCACTTTACAGTGACACCACTGTGTTGATCTGATGTTCACAGCAGGCTCAAGATCTATTGCCAGTAAATTCTATTTCATTTCAATGTCTTCAGCTTTAAAAATAAATTATGTTCTCATATCGTGTTGTGTGTGTTTTCTTTTTTTAAGACAGGATTAAACACAAGCTGCACAATGCACAAAAATGAACACAACCTTTACACACAGGTGAAAAAAGAGCACTAAAGAGCAAAAATAACCCCAAAATGCCAAGAAACACTATGAGAGAGGGGCTGCAGGTTACCACGGTTTCCCCTCAACCACACCCCAATGCATTTTTGTGCCACAGCAAACCAATGACAATAATAATAATAATAATAATAATAATAAATAATTTCTAGTGTATATCTAAAAAATATATATTTCTTTCCTTTTTTATTTTTATAAAGTCATGCTTTTGTAATTAATGTCTTTCAAACAAATGAATACAAGAGTCAAGATCTTTACTGTCATATGTACTCTCAAGACAGCAGGGTGAAAGGGCATAAGAAACAATATAATACAAGACAAGACAAAACTCGATAGAATTATACACAATACAACTCAGTATTTCACAATAATTTCAGAATATTCCCTAACATATTTTTCAAAATATATTATGTGAAAGTTTTAGAGCAGCGTGACCACCAAACTGCTGTACTGCTTTGGAAGTATTCTTCTTGTAGAGCTCTAGTTACCTGGAGTATTACTGAAACATAATACTTGTACTTTTACTCCATTACTTTTTCAGGAGGTAAAAAACCACCACATTTCAGCCCTATATTTTAATTTAGAACTTCAAAGTGCCTGCTCTTAGAAATCTCAAAGACCAGGACATTTTTACTGTGATTTTTTTGTGGGTCTATAGGAACAAGACTGAGAGTCACTGAGAACTGAAATGAAGCTCAATCTGTTCACTAGGGTTTGGGAATCAGAGGCAACCTCAATCATCTGCGCACCAAACTGACCTCGCATGTCATTTCCTCTGAGATGCCTGAGGAGATAGCACTTCTGCTTGTGGAAAAGATCAATTCTGCGTAGAAAACAAATATTCACCTGTTGAATAGTCTGAAAGTTGGCAGTATTTAGGGAACAGATAGGAAATTCGTGTTGGTATAAAAAGTAGTTTTGTTTCTGACTGGCGTTTCAAAAAAAACATTTCAACTAGCAACACTGCATCTGTGTCTGAAATAATAATTTAAAAAAAAAAAAAAAAAAAAAAACCTCTGACCAGTAATCTAGAAAATCCAGAAGAGTAGTGGGCAAAACAGACCATTCAGTAGGTTTGAAAGCTACATGAGAGGTTTATAAAATTCAAACACTAACTGTAACAGGAAACCCGGTTAGATTTAGTACACAACAACAGTCTAGAATAGTACACAAGTACGCGATTTGAGACACAACCCTAGTTTGTGTAGTGGAGGCAGACGCATGAGGAAATTTGCCCAGTTTTTTTATGCGTGTCAGGATCGATATATCGTATAGACTGTGTACCTAGATGTCCACATACTTTTGCCCGTACGTGCCTCAATCTTGTCAGCATCAGCACCGAGCTCACACAGAATTGGATTCATGAGTTTTGGAAACTTCTGCAGTTTTTGCAAGACTACAGTGCAGTGAGTAGTGTAGTTGTAGATCGATTCCTTTTTGTCCATGTTTGTAGAAAGTACAAAGTCGGAAGACATTTGAAGTGGATATATGCACTGGAAGTATATTAAATAACAAACAAAAGGGTCTGAATATTTATTTCTCCTCACTGTACTGTACTGTATATAACTTAGGATAAGAAGAAATGCCTGTGAAACCTAATAAACAACATTTTGCGCTGAGGGTGTGCAAACTTTAAACGTAAAACTTACTAAGTAAAACTAGGTACGTAAAACTCTTTCCACACTGTGCGCACTGATGAGGTTTTTCTCCTGTGTGAATGCGCTGGTGCGTTTTTAAACTACTCTGGTGAGTAAAACTCTTCCCACAATATGTGCAGCGGTGAAGGTCCATGTGCATTCGTTCTTCACTGGTCATAATATGAAGAACACCAGCAGTCGTTTGATGACTACTGGTGTCCCGTGGGCATCATGTTCTTCTGTGTCTCTAGAGAGTAAAAAATGGAAGTCAATAATATGAAAAATATAAAGCAATATTATCCTGCCATGTTCAGCTCCGAAAACAGGTTCTAAGATACCTGGGGCAGCCACTTAGAATGGCAGCAGCCCAAGTGTGGTTTAATCGTGCTCTCTCTCACACACACACACACACACACACAGTGCTTGCATGCTACGGTGATAAGAGAATTTGGAAAGGCAGATCAACAGTATGACGTTTTGCTAACTCTGTTCCTGTGTCTTTGTTCTGCATTTTCATTACCCATAGTTTGATAAGCATAAAGGGTCAACTTATAAATCTGTCTGTTTCAGACTTATATTAAATGAAACATCCCTTCTTTTCGGGTTTTAAAGATAGTGTAACGTGGTAGCGAGGTAATCAGGGCCTGTATACCAGAAGAAAAAAAAAGCAAAAACATTTTCATTACCACAAAGTTTTAGTTTAACATGATGTATTTGGAGGGGCAGATGGGTGCTACATTTAATCAAGTCATTATTTTCCAGTCGATAAACTTTTTTTTCTTCTTTTTATTAATGTAGTTTATTATAGAGTATAATAAGTAATCAGACAATGAAGCTTTCCAGTTTCCAAGGTTATATCAAAATAACAACACAGTAGGACACACTGAATTATCAGTTTTATTTGTGTCACTATAATATACACTAAGTCTATAATATATAATACTAAAAAGTCTAGAGCTCTTTATTTACCACTCAGAGCTTTGTAGGTCCATGATATAATTAAGTTAAATTTTCACCAAAACAGTAGTAATGCTCATTTCTTAATTGCTATTATAAAAAAAGCTATTATAGCAAAAAACAGGCCCTCCAGGATTTTGCCGTCGCAGAAATTACAGCAAACTCTGCAATATTCGGAGGAGCTTGTGAATTTATACAAAATTACCGAAGATTTTCCACAGATTTGGGTCGAGACGTGTTGTGACATCATCACAACGCGCATTCAGCCAAAGCCCTCTTCGATTCACTTGCATCGAACATGATTACAGCTACAAGGTCTCACTTACCAACAAACATCACTGTGAAAGAGTGCGCAAAACAATTTCATGCAATTGTAATTTTGTCAACTCGAGTTGGCGACATTGCCTCTTAAATACATAATAACTAGCAAAATAAAGGGAAGTTGTTTAAACTATTACATAGATTTTACCCAGCCAAAGTATATTTAAGAAAGTTTCAATTAGACAGGCGTACAAATTGCTCTTTTTGTGGTGCCCCTAATGAAACTGCACTTCATATTTTTTGGGATTGCCATTATACGCAATTATTCTGGTTTGATTTTTAGTTTATTAAACAAAATTTGCTTATGGGTTTTTCATTGTTGTGTACAGATGTATTGTTTGGTTTCTATAAACATGAGCAAAACAAAAAAGAATATTTTATCATCAATCTTTTATTGCTGTTTGCCAAATTTCACATTCATCATAGTAAATTCAGCCATCAATTGTCCTTATTGACTGATTTTGGAAAAGAAACTGAGAAATACATCCAATCTATTTCACTGCAAGAACTCCAAAGCTCTTAAGAAAAAAACCTGTGCGACCTTTTTAACTTATTTTGTTGAAGGTTGAGTGATAATATTCTATGTTCTTGCTTCTCACTTCTATTTTTATGTACTATTTATGGCAAGTTTGTTTTTTACTCTTTATTCATGTGTTTTTTTCAGTCCGTACAGGATTTCATGGGGTTTTTTTGTGATTGTTGCGGCTAAAAATGCTAGATTTTGCTGCAGGTTTTTCCATAATTTTTCATTTTTTCACAATCTGCGTTGCTGTCACTTAACTTTTCTTTGTCTGAAGTTAGGAAGCTAGTTAGCTACAACACATTAGTTTGTTTTATTAGCTATTTACCTAGGCTAAGCAGTGTTGGATGGTAGCTAGCTATCTGGCTAATTGGTTAGGTTTCACACATTAGTTCACAGTTTCACAGTTCAAGGAAGTAAAATATAGCAGCTGACACATAAAACCTATAATGTTTGGTCATGCCACACAGTCAGTCATTAATTGTTGTAAATAAAAATAATGGTCGCAGCTGGGAAGTGCACAGAGAATTCAACTTGCCAGAGCCACATCTCCCTGATGCTCTTGCCTGGTTTCCCAAAATTAATTAATTCATCTGAGAACCAAAGTTTTATGACAAAATACACAAAACAAGTCATAATATCCAATGCATGCCTGCTTTTCATTTTAGATTTTTTTTTCTTTTGGAGTTGCGTGTAACATCAGACCACTAGATGCAGCCGTGTGCAAACTCCATGATATTAGACATATAAAGTAAAGTTTATTTATGTAATTTATTTAATTGTTCATCTAATTCTAATGATTTAATCTTATGTCTCATGTAACTTACATTGCCTTTTTCATTTTTGTTAAATTTGCAGATGACAGTGGTGGAAGAAGTTTTTTCAAGTGGAGAAGTTGATCAGAAGTTGAAAATTGTATCCATTTTTATAGTTACAATTAATTTTTTAATAATACAATGTTATTTAAATTTTTTATCCATGAAAATGTTTAAGTTTTTTTTTTTTTGTATTAAATAATAATTACTGTGTTGAATGTCCCAAGATTCATGGCTCATGTTATTTTAAGTAAACAATTAAACAGTGGATGAATAAAAACATGGATTGTGTGCTGACTATTTATTTATTTATGCAGACTGATTCATTTTATTTATGATTAATGATGCATGAATGTATGAATATGTAAAACAAATGAGAATATTAGGGGAACGTTCTGCAAACCTAAAAACAACATTCTATTTCCACAAGTAAAACTTTCTTGGCTAACCAAAAACAAACCTTAAAAATGTATGTTCTGGGAACCAAAATTTTTTAGCTGGGTGTGTCTCTGGAACCACAGAAGGTCTCAAGTTCCACCTACGTCAGCTTTAGACTGGGGCTTGACTTGGCGGGCCATCTCGTCTGCCTTTCTTGAGTGTTTTCTTGAGTGTCCTCAGTGGAGCAGGAAGGTGGAGCGACGTCCTCAGCGGAGCAGGAAGGTGGAGTGACATCCTCATAGAAACTTGGCATAGCGGCATCCACGGAAGAGTAGGGAAGCAAAACAGAGCTCTTGGCTGCAACGGGAGATGGAGAAACTCAGAAGAAGGTAGTGGCTGAGTGGCATCCTCAGCTGTATAGGGATGCTGGGCGGCGTCCTCAGTCACACAGAGAGTCTGAATGTCGTTCTCCATCGACTTTGCAGGCTAAACTTGGTTAGTCATGACATCTGCTTCAGACATGAGTAGAACTTGGTTGTCCTTGTCAGCAGACACGGGCATGAGCAGAACTTGGTTGTCCTTGTAGGCAGACTCGAGCGTGAGCAGAACTTGGCTGTCCGTGTCAGTAGATTCAGGAGTGATAATAACTTGGTTGTCCATGTCAGCAGACTCGGGCGTGAGCAGAAGTTGGTTGTCCGTGTCGGCAGCCTCGGGCATGAACAGAACTTGGCTGTCTGCGTCAGCAGATTCGGGCGTGATAATAACTTGGTCGTCCGTGGCAGCAGACTCTGGCGGGAGCATAACTTGTTTGGTCGTGACGTCGGTTTCAGGCATAAGCAGAACCTGGTTGGTCGTGACGTCAGTTTCAGACTGGAACTTGGCATGGAAGGTCACATGGTTGAGCTCAGACTGGAAATTAGCGTGGGAGGTCGACTCGTCGACATCGGACAGGAACTTGGCGTTGGAGGTCGCCTCGTTGAAATTGGACAGGAACTTGGCGTGGGAGGTCGCCTCATCGACATCGGACAGAAACTTGGAATGGGAGGTCGCCTCATCGACGTCGGAAAGGAACTTGTCATGAGCAGAGCTTGGCTTGGCCTGGCCATCTCTTCGACCTGGGACAGGAACTGGGCTTGAAAGGTCGCCTCTTCAATCTCGGACATGAACATGGCTTGGGAGGTCACCTCCTTGACCACTAGCAGGATCTTGACTTTATGGTGGAGCTCTGGAGATGAGACAACCTTGTGGGTCTCAGGGTGAAACTCTGGGGATGAGACCGCCTCGTGGGTCTCATGCTGGAGCTCTGGGGATGAGGTCGCCACGTTGACCTCCAGCTGGAGCTCGGCAGGTGAGACCACCTTGTAGGTCTCGAGCTGGAGCTCTGGAACCGAGGTCGCCACATTGACGTCTGGCTGGAGCTTGGAGGTAGGACCCCTTCATGGGTCTCAGGTTCGAGCTCTGGAGATGAGGTCACCACATTTACCTCTGGCTGGAGTTCTGGAGCATAGGTCACCACGTTGACCTCTGGCAGGAACTCTGCGGGTGAGTCCACCTCGTGGGTCTCAGGTTGGAGCCCTGGCGGTGAGGTCACCTTGTTGACCTCTGATTGGGGTCTCTGCAGTCGAAACCACCTCGTGGATCTCAAGCTGTAGCTCGGGAGCAGAGGTCGCTACTTTGACCTCTGGCTGGAGCTCTGCATATGAGACCACCTCATGGGTCTCATACTGGAGCTCTGGAGAGGAGGTCACCACGTTGACCTCCGGCTAGAGCTCGATGAGGTCGGCAGGTTAACATCTAGCTGGAGCTCCACTGGTGCTCTCTTGTGGAGCCGTTTGTGAGCACACCAGATGCTCTTAAAACATCCCTGAGAGCAGAAATATGATCCATGTATCCCAAGTTTCCTGCATGTGGGACATTGTAGCTGGGCCTCTTTACAGCAGCCCTCGGTCTTGCAGGTCTGTGTCACCATCAACACTGCCCTGTAGGCCAGGGGCTGAAACTGAGCTGTACAGACTCTCCTGCCAGCCAGCTCCCTCTCGTAATATGAGATGAAAGTCTGAGAGGGTTCATCTGTTAGACTGGGCCTTCCTAACATTTTTTCAATGTCAAGTTTGGGCCCTGGACGTCCGAACACCTGAACTAAAAGTTGAACCAACTGGCTTACTTGGCTAAGCTCACTGGTCCCCCTAGTAATCAGGAACTCAGCCTAACTGTGGGC